>NW_027309865.1:515000-761908 GCF_047496795.1 Chiloscyllium punctatum
GTGTGTGTGTGTGTGTCCCTCCCTCGCTGTGTGTGTGTGTGTGTGTCCCTCCCTCACTGTGTGTGTGTGTCCCCCTCCCTCACTGTGTGTGTGTGTGTGTCCTTCCCTCGCTGTGTGTGCGTGTCCCTCCCTCGCTCTGTGTGTGCGTGTCCCTCCCTCGCTGTGTGTGCGTGTCCCTCGCTCGCTGTGTGTGTGCGTGTCCCTCCCTCGCTGTGTGTGTGTGTCCCTCCCTCGCTGTGTGTGCGTGTTCCTCCCTCGCTGTGTGTGTGTGTGTGCGTGTCCCTCCCTCGCTGTGTGTGTGTGTCCCTCCCTCGCTGTGTGTGTTTGAGTGTGCGCGTGTCCCTCCCTTGGTGTGTGTGCATATTCCTCTTTTGTTGTGTGTGTGTGTCCCAGCCTCGCTGTGTGTGTGTGTGTCCCTCCCTCGCTGTGTGTGTGTGTGTGTGTGTGTGTGTGTCCCTCCCTCGCTGTGTGTGTGTGTGTGTGTGTGTGTGTGTGTTTCCCTCCCTCACTGTGTGTGTGTGTGTGTGTGTCCCTCCCTCGCTGTGTGTGTGTGTGTGTGTCCCTCCCTCACTGTGTTTGTGTGTGTGTGTGTCCCTCCCTCACTGTGTGTGTGTGTGTGTGTGTGTGTGTGTGTCCCTCCCTCGCTCTGTGTGCATGTGTGTCCCTCCCTCGCTGAGTGTGCGTCCCTCACTGTGTGCGTGTTCATCCCTCGCTGTGTGTGTGCGTGTCCCTCCCTCACTGTGTGTGCGTGTCCCTCCCTCGCTGTGTGTGCGTGTCCCTCCCTCGCTGTGTGTGCGTGTCCCTCCTCGCTGTGTGTGTGCGTGTCCCTCCCTCGCTGTGTATGTGAGTGTCCCTCCCTCGCTGTGTATGTGCGTGTCCCTCCCTCGCTGTGTGTGCATGTCCCTCCCTCGCTGTGTGTGTGCGTGTCCCTCCCTCGCTGTGTGTGCGTGTCACTCCCTCGCTGTGTGTGCGTGTCCCTCCCTCGCTGTGTGTGCGTGTCTCTCCCTCGCTGTGTGTGTGCGTATCCCTCCCTCGCTGTGTGTGTGCGTGTCCCTCCCTCGCTGTGTGCGTGCGTGTCCCTCCCTCGCTGTGTGCGTGCGTGTCCCTCCCTCGCTGTGTGTGCGTTCCCTCCCTCGCTGTGTGTGCGTGTCCCTCCCTCGCTGTGTGTGCGTGTCCCTCCCTCGCTGTGTGCGCGTATCCCTCCCTCGCTGTGTGCATGCCCCCCTCAATGATTGCGAGTGTGTCCCTCCCTCGCTCTATATGAGCGTATCGCTCCCTCGCTGTGTGTGTCCCCCTCGCTGTGTGTGTGCGTGTCCCTCTCTCGCTGTGTGTGTGCATGTCCCTCCCTCGCTGTGTGTGTGCGTGTCCCTCCCTCGCTGTGTGTGTGCGTGTCCCTCCCTCGCTGTGTGTGTGCGTGTCCCTTCCTCGCTGTGTGTGTGCGTGTCCCTCCCTCGCTGTGTGTGTGCGTTTCCCCCCTCGCTGTGTGTGTGCGTGTCCCTCCCTCGCTGTGTGTGTGTCCCTCCCTCGCTGTGTATGTGTGTGTGTCCCTCCCTCGCTGTGTGTGTTCGTGTCCCTCCCTCGTGGTGTGCGTGTCCCTTCCTCACTGTGTGTGTGCGTGTCCCTCCCTTGCTGTGTGCGTTCGTGTCCCTCCCTCGCTGTGTGTGTCCCTCACTGTGTTCGTTCCCTCCCTCGTGTGTGTGTGTGCGCGTGCGTGTCCCTCCCTCGTGTGTGTGTTCGTGTCCCTCCCTCGTGTGTGTGTGTGTGTGTGTGTGTGTGTGCGTGCGTGCCCCTCCCTCGTGAGTGTGTGTGCGTGCGTGCGTGTCCCTCCCTCGCTGTGTGCGTGCATGTCCGTCCCTTGCTGTGTGCGTGACCCCTCACTGTGTGTGTGTGTTTGTGTGTGTGTCCCTCCCTCGCTCTGTGTTTGTGTGTCCCTTCCTCGCTGTGTGTGTGTATGTGTCCCTCCCTCGCTGTGTGTGTGTGTGTCCCTCCCTCGCTGTGCGTGTGTGTGTATGTGTGTGTCCTCCTCGCTGTGTGTGTGTGTCCCTCCCTCGCTGTGTGTGTGTCCCTCCCTCACTGTGTGTGTGCGTGTCCCTCCCTCGCTGTGTGCGTGACCCCTCACTGTGTGTGTGTGTGTGTGTGTGTGTGTGAGAGTGTGTGTGTGTGTGTCCCTCCCTCGCTGTGTGTGTCCCTCCCTCGCTGTGTGTGTGCGTGTCCCTCCCTCGCTGTGTGTGTGCGTGTCCCTCCCTCGCTGTGTGTGCGTGTCTATCCCTCGCTGTGTGTACGTGTCTATCCCTCGCTGTGTGTGCGTGTCTATCCCTTGCTGTGTGTGCGTGTCCCTCCCTCGCTGAGTGTGCGTATCCCTCCCTCGTTGTGTGTGCGTGTCTCTCCCTCACTGTGTGTGCGCGTATCCCTCCCTTGCTGTGTGCGTGCGTGTCCCTCCCTCGCTGTGTGCGTGCGTGTCCCTCCCTCGCTGTGTGCGTGCGTGTCCCTCCCTCGCTGTGTGTGTGTTCCCTCCCTCGCTGTTTGTGCGTGTCCCTCCCTCGCTGTGTGTGCGTGTCCCTCCCTCGCTGTGTGCGTGCCCCCCTCAATGATTGCGAGTGTGTCCCTCCCTCGCTCTATATGAGCATATCGCTCCCTCGCTGTGTGTGTCCCCCTCGCTGTGTGTGTGCGTGTCACTCCCTCGCTGTGTGTGTGCGTGTCCCTCCCTCGCTGTGTGTGTGCGTGTCCCTCCCTCGCTGTGTGTGTGCGTGTCCCTCCCTCGCTGTGTTTGTGCGTGTCCCTCCCTCGCTGTGTTTGTGCGTGTCCCTCCCTCGTGTATGTGTGTGTGTGCGTGTCCCTTCCTCGCTGTGTGTGTGCGTGTCCCTCCCTCACTGTGTGTGTCCCTCACTGTGTTTGTGTCCCTCCCTCATGTGTGTGTGTGTGTGCGTGTCCCTCCCTCGTGTGTGTGTGTGCGCGTGCGTGTCCCTCCCTCATGTGTGTGTGCGTGTCCCTCCCTCGTGTGTGTGTGTGTGTGTGCGTGCGTGCCCCTCCCTCGTGAGTGAGTGTGTTTGTGCGTGCGTGTCCCTCCCTCGCTGTGTGTGTGCATGTCCGTCACTTGCTATGTGCGTGACGCCTCACTGTGTGTGTGTGTGTCCCTCCCTCGCTGTGTGTGTCCCTCCCTCGCTGTGTGTATGTGTGTGTGTGTGTCCCTCCCTCGCTCTGTGTTTGTGTGTCCCTCCCTTGCTGTGTGTGTGTGTGTGTCCCTCCCTCGCTCTGTGTGTGTGTGACCCTCCCTCGCTGTGTTTGTGTGTGTGTGTGTGTCCCCCTCCCTTGCTCTGTGTGTGTGTGTCCCTCCCTCGCTGTGGGTGTGTGTACCTCCCTCTGTGTGTGTGTGTATGTGTGTGTGTGTGTGTGTGTCCCTCCCTTGGTGTGTGTGCATATTCCTCTTTTGTTGTGTGTGTGTGTGTGTGTGTCCCTGCCTCGCTGTGTGTGTGTGTGTCCCTCCCTCGCTGTGTGTGCGTGTCTCTCCCTCGCTGTGTGTGTGCGTGTCCCTCCCTCGCTGTGTGTGTGCGTGTCCCTCCCTCGCTGTGTGTGCGTGTCCCTCCCTCGCTGTGTGTGTGCGTGTCCCTCCCTCGCTGTGTGTGTGCGTGTCCCTCCCTCGCTGTGTGTGCGTGTCTATCCCTCGCTGTGTGTACGTGTCTATCCCTCGCTGTGTGTGCGTGTCTATCCCTTGCTGTGTGTGTGCGTGTCCCTCCCTCGCTGAGTGTGCGTGTCCCTCCCTCGCTGAGTGTGCGTATCCCTCCCTCGTTGTGTGTGCGTGTCTCTCCCTCGCTGTGTGTGCGCGTATCCCTCCCTCGCTGTGTGCGTGCGTGTCCCTCCCTCGCTGTGTGCGTGCGTGTCCCTCCCTCGCTGTGTGTGCGTGTCCCTCCCTCGCTGTGTGTGCGTGTCCCTCCCTCGCTGTGTTTGTGCGTGTCCCTCCCTCGTGTATGTGTGTGTGTGCGTGTCCCTTCCTCGCTGTGTGTGTGCGTGTCCCTCCCTCGCTGTGTGTGTCCCTCACTGTGTTTGTGTCCCTCCCTCATGTGTGTGTGTGTGCGTGTCCCTCCCTCGTGTGTGTGTGTGTGTGTGTGTCCCTCCCTCGTGTGTGTGTGTGTGTGTGTGTGTGTGTGTGTGTGTGTGTGTGTGCCCCTCCCTCGTGAGTGAGTGTGTTTGTGCGTGCGTGTCCCTCCCTCGCTGTGTGTGTGCATGTCCGTCACTTGCTGTGTGCGTGACGCCTCACTGTGTGTGTGTGTGTGTGTGTGTCCCTCCCTCGCTGTGTGTGTGTGTGTGTGTGTATGTGTGGTGTGTGTGTGTGTCCCTCCCTCGCTCTGTGTTTGTGTGTCCCTCCCTCGCTGTGTGTGTGTGTGTGTCCCTCCCTCGCTGTGTGTGTGTGTGTCCCTCCCTTGCTGTGTGTGTGTGTGTGTGTGACTCCCTTGCTCTGTGTGTGTGTGTCCCTCCCTCGCTGTGTGTGTGTGTCCCTCCCTCGCTGTGTGTGTGTGTGTGTGTGTGTGTGTGTCACTCCCTCGCTGTGTGTGTGTGTGTGTCCCTCCCTCGCTGTGCGTGTGTGTCCCTCCCTCACTGTGTGTGTGTGCGTATCCTTCCATTGGTGTGTGTGCATATTCCTCTTTTGTTGTGTGTGTGTGTGTGTGTGTCCCTGCCTCGCTGTGTGTGTGTGTGTGTGTACCTCCCTCGCTGTGTGTGTGTGTGTGTGTGTGTTTCCCTCCCTCGCTGTGTGTGTGTCCCTCCCTCACTGTGTGTGTGTGTGTGTGTGTGTCCCTCCCTCACTGTGTGTGCGTGTGTGTCCCTCCCTCGCTGAGTGTGCATCCCTCACTGTGTGCATGTACCTCCCTCGCTGTGTGTGTGCGTGTCCCTCCCTCGCTGTGTGTGCGTGTCCCTCCCTCGCTGTGTGTGCGTGTCCCTCTCTCGCTGTGTGTGCGTGTCCCTCCCTCGCTGTGTGTGTGCGTGTCCCTCCCTCGCTGTGTGTGCGTGTCCCTCTCTCGCTGTGTGTGTGCGTGTCCCTCCCTGGCTGTGTGTGTGCGTGTCCCTCCCTCGCTGAGTGTGCGTGTCCCTCCCTCGCTGAGTGTGCGTGTCCCTCCCTCGCTGTGTGTGCGTGTCCCTCCCTCGCTGTGTGTGTGTGTGTGTGTGTGTGTGTGTGTGTGTCTCCCTCACTGTGTGTGTGTGTGTCCCTCCCTAACTCTGTGTGTGTGTGTGTGTGTGTCCCTCCCTCGCTCTGTGTGCATGTGTGACCCTCCCTCGCTGTGTGTGCGTGTCCCTCCCTCGCTGTGCGTGCGTGTCCCTCGCTCGCTGTGTGTGCGTGTTCCTCCCTCACTGTGTGTGTGTCATTTCCCTCGCTGTGTGTGTCCCTCACTGTGTTCGTGTCCCTCCATCGTGTGTGTGTGTGTGTGTGTGTGCGCGTGCGTGTCCCTCCCTCGTGTGTGTGTGCGTGTCCCTCCCTCGCTGTGTGTGTGTGTGTGTGTGTGTGTGTGTGTGTGTGTGTGTGTGTGTGTGTGGGTCCCTCCCTTGGTGTGTGTGCATATTCCTCTTTTGTTGTGTGTGTGTGTGTCCCTCCCTCGCTGTGTGTGTGTGTGTGTGTCCCTGCCTCGCTGTGTGTGTGTGTGTGTGTGTGTGTGTCCCTGCCTCGCTGTGTGTGTGTGCGTGTCCCTTCCTTGCTGTGTGCGTGCGTGTCCGTCCCTCGCTGTGTGTCCCTCACTGTGTTCGTGTCCCTCCCTCGTGTGTGTGTGTGTGCGTGTCCCTCCCTCGTGTGTGTGTGTGCACGTGCGTGTCCCTCCCTCGTGTGTGTGTTCGTGTCCCTCCCTCGTGTGTGTGTGTGTGTGCGTGCGTGCCCCTCCCTCGTGAGTGAGTGTGTTTGTGCGTGCGTGTCCCTCCCTCGCTGTGTGTGTGCATGTCCGTCCCTTGCTGTGTGCATGACCCCTCACTGTGTGTGTGTGTGTCCCTACCTCACTGTGTGTCCCTCCCTCGCTGTGTGTGTGTGTGTGTGTGTGTCCCTCCCTCACTGTGTGTGTGTGTGTGTGTCCCTCCCTCGCTGTGTGTGCGTGTCCCTCCCTCGCTGTGTGTCTGTGTGTCCCTCCCTCGCTGTGTGTGTGTGTCCCTCCCTCGCTGTGTGTGTGTGTGTGCGTGTCCCTCCCTCGCTGTGTGTGTGTGTGTGTGTGTGTGTGTGTGTCCCTCCCTTGGTGTGTGTGCATATTCCTCGTTTTTTGTGTGTGTGTGTGTCCCTCCCTCGCTGTGTGTGGGTGTGTGTGTGTGTGTGTGTGTGTCCCTGCCTCGCTGTGTGTGTGTGTGTGTCCCTCCCTTGCTGTGTGTGTGTGTGTTTGTGTGTTCCTCCCTCGCTGTGTGTGGGTGTGTGTGTGTGTGTGTGTCCCTGCCTCGCTGTGTGTGTGTGTGTGTCCCTCCCTCGCTGTGTGTGTGTGTGTGTCCCTCCCTTGCTGTGTGTGAGTGTGTTTGTGTGTCCCTCCCTCGCTGTGTGTGTGTGTGTGTCCCTCCCTCGCTGTGTGTGTGTGTGTCTGTGTGTGTGTGTGTGTGTGTGTGTCCCTCCCTCTCTTTGTTTGTGTGTGTGTCCCTCCGTCTTTGTGGGTGTGTGTGTGTGTGTGTGTCCCTCCCTCGCTGTGTGTGTGTGTGTCCCTCCCTCGCTGTGTGTGTGTGTGTTTCCCTCCCTCGCTGTGTGTGTGTGTGTGTCCCTCCGTCGCTGTGTGTGTGTGTGTGTCCCTCCGTCGCTGTGTGTGTGTGTGTCCCTCCCTCGCTGTGTGTGTGTGTGTGTCCCTCCCTCGCTGTGTGTGTGTGTCCCTCCCTCGCTGTGTGTGTGTGTGTCCCTCCCTCGCTGTGTGTGTGTGTGTGTCGCTCCCTCGCTGTGTGTGTGTGGGTGTCCGTCCCTCCGTCGCTCTGTGTGTGTGTGTGTGTCCCTCCCTCGCTGTGTGTGTGTGTCCCTCCCTCGCTGTGTGTGCGTGTCCCTCCCTCGCTGTGTGCGTGTCTGTCCCTCGCTGTGTGTGTGCGTGTGTCCCTCCGTCGCTGTGTGTGTGTCCCTCCCTCGCTGTGTGTGTGTGTGTCCCTCCCTCGCTGTGTGTGTGTGTGTGTGTGTGTCCCTCCCTCGCTGTGTGTGTGTGTGTGTGTGTGTGTCCCTCCCTCGCTGTGTGTGCGTGTCCCTCCCTCGCTATGTGTGTGTGTCCCTCCCTCGCTGTGTGTGCATGTCCCTCCCTCGCTGTGTGTGTTTGTCCCCCTCACCGTGTGCGTGCGTGTCCCTCCCTCGCTGTGTGCGTCCCTCCCTCACTGTGTGTGTGTGTGTGTGTGTGTGTCCCTCCCTCGCTGTGTGTGCGTGTCCCTCCCTCGCTGTGTGTCTGTGTGTCCCTCCCTCGCTGTGTGTGTGTGTCCCTCCCTCGCTGTGTGTGTGTGTGTGCGTGTCCCTCCCTCGCTGTGTGTGTGTGTGTGTGTGTGTGTCCCTCCCTTGGTGTGTGTGCATATTCCTCTTTTTTTGTGTGTGTGTGTGTCCCTCCCTCGCTGTGTGTGGGTGTGTGTGTGTGTGTGTGTGTGTCCCTGCCTCACTGTGTGTGTGTGTGTCCCTCCCTCGCTGTGTGTGTGTGTGTGTGTGTGTGTTTGTGTGTTCCTCCCTCGCTGTGTGTGTGTGTGTGTGTGTGTGTGTGTGTGTCCCTCCCTCGCTCTGTGTGCGTGTGTGTCCCTCCCTCGCTGAGTGTGCGTCCCTCACTGTGTGCGTGTTCCTCCCTCGCTGTGTGTGTGCGTGTCCCTCCCTCGCTGTGTGTGCATGTCCCTCCCTCGCTGTTTGTGCGTGTTCCTCCCTCGCTGTGTGTGTGCGTGTCCCTCCCTCGCTGTGTGTGCGTGTCCCTCCCTCGCTGTGTGTGTGCGTGTCCCTCCCTCGCTGTGTGTGTGCGTGTGTCCCTCCCTCGCTGTGTGTGTGTGTCCCTCCCTCGGTGTGTGTGTGTGTGTCCCTCCGTCGCTGTATATGAGCGTGTCCCCCGCTCGCTGTATATGAGCATGTCCCTCTCTCGCTGTGTGCGTACATGTCCCTCCCTCGCTGTGTGCGTACATGTCCCTCCCTCGCTGTGTGCGTGTCCAACTCGCTGTGTGTGTGGGTGTCCCTCCCTCGCTGTGTGTGTGCGTGTCACTCCCTCGCTGTGTGTGTGCGTGTCACTCCCTCGCTGTGTGTGCGTGTCCCTCCCTCGCTGTGTGTGTGTGTGTCCGTCCCTCGCTGTGTGTGCGTGTCCGTCCCTCGCTGTGTGTGCGTGTCCGTCCCTCGCTGTGTGTGCGTGTCCCTCCCTCGCTCTGTGTGTGTGTGTGTGTCCCTCCCTCGCTCTGTGTGTGTGTGTGTGTGTGCCTGTCCCTCCCACGCTGTGTGTGTGTGCGCGTGTCCCTCCCTCGCTGTGTGTGTGCGTGTCCCTCCCTCGCTGTGTGTGTGCGTGTCCGTCCCTCGCTGTGTGTGTGCGTGTCCCTCCCTCGCTCTGTGTGTATGTGCGCCTGTCCCTCCCACGCTGTGTGTGTGTGCGCGTGTCCCTCCCTCGCTGTGTGAGTGCGTGTCCCTCCCTCGTGTGTGTGTGTGTGTGTGTGTGTGTGTGTGTGTGTGTGTGTGCGTGTCCCTCCCACGCTGTGTGTGTGTGCGCGTGTCCCTCCCTCGCTGTGTGTGTGCGTGCCCCTACCTCGCTGTGTGAGTGCGTGTCCTTCCCTCGTGTGTGTGTGTGTGTGTTAGTGGGCGGCACGGTAGCACAGTGGTTAGTGCTGCTGCCTCACAGCGCCAGAGACCCAGGTTCATTTCCCGCCTCAGGCGACTGACTGGGTGGAGTTTGCACATTCTCCCCGTGTCTGCGTGGGTTTCCTCTGGGTGTTCCGGTTTCCTCCCACAGTCCAAAGATGTGCAGGTTAGGTGAATTGGCCATGCTAAATTGCCCGTAGTGTTAGGTAAGGGGTAGATGTAGGTGTAGGGATATGGGTGGGTTGCGCTTCGGCGGGGCGGTGTGGACTTGTTGGGCCGAAGGGCCTGTTTCCACACTGTAAGTAATCTAATCTAATCTAATCTAATCTAATTCCTCCCTCGTGTGTGTGTGTGTGTGTGTGTGTGTGTCCCTCCCTCGTGTGTGTGTGTGTGTGTCCCTCCCTCGTGTGTGTGTGTGTCCCTCCCTCGTGTGTGTGTGTGTCCCTCCCTCGTGTGTGCGTGTCCCCTTCACTGTGGGCATGTGTGTCCCTCTCTCGCTCGATATGAGCGTGTCCCTCCCTCGCTGTGTGTGTGCGTGCCCCTCCCTCGCTGTGTGTGCGCGTGCCCCTCCCTCGCTGTGTGTGCGCGTGTCCCTCCCTCGCTGTGTGTGTGCGTGTCCCTCCCTCGCTGTGAGTGTGTGTGTGTCCCTCTCTCGCTGTGTGTGTGTGCGTGTCCCTCTCTCGCTGTGTGTGTGTGCGTGTCCCTCCCTCGGTGTGTGTGTGCGCGTCCCTCCCTCTCTTTGTTTGTGTGTGTGTCCCTCCGTCTTTGCGTGTGCGCGTGTCCTTCCGTCGCTGTGTGTATGTGTGTGTGTGTCCCTCCCTCGCTGGGTGAGTGTGTGTGTGTGTCCCTCCCTCGCTGGGTGAGTGTGTGTGTGTGTGTGTGTGTCCCTCCCTCGCTGTGTGTGTGTGTGTCCCTCCCTCGCTGTGTGTGTGTGTGTGTGTGTGTGTGTCCCTCCCTCTCTTTGTTTGTGTGTGTGTCCCTCCGTCTTTGTGTGTGTGTGTGTGTGTGTGTGAACCTCCCTCGCTGTGTGTGTGTGTGTGTGTGTCCCTCCCTCGCTGTGTGTGTGTGTGTGTCCCTCCCTCGCTGTGTGTGTGTGTGTGTCTCCCTCCCTCGCTGTGTGTGTGTGTGTGTGTCCCTCCGTCGCTGTGTGTGTGTGTCCCTCCCACGCCGTGTGTGTGTGTGTGTCCCTCCCTCGCTGTGTGTGTGTGTGTGTGTCCGTCCCTCCGTCGCTCTGTGTGTGTGTGTGTGTGTGTCCCTCCCTTGCTGTGTGTGTGTGTCCCTCCCTTGCTGTGTGTGTGTGTCCCTCCCTCGCTGTGTGTGCGTGTCACTCCCTCGCTGTGTGCGTGTCCCTCCCTCGCTGTGTGTGTGTGTGTGTCCCTCCCTCGCTGTGTGTGTGTGTGTGTCCCTCCCACGCTGTGTGTGTGTGTGTCCCTCCCTCGCTGTGTGTGTGTGTGTGTGTGTGTGTGTGTTTCCCTCCCTCGCTGTGTGTGCGTGTCCCTCCCTCCCTATGTGTGTGTGTCCCTCCCTCGCTGTGTGTGCATGTCCCTCCCTCGCTGTGTGTGTGCGTGTCCCCCTCACTGTGTGTGTGCGTGTCCCCCTCACTGTGTGCGTACGTGTCCCTCCCTCGCTGTGTGCGTGCGTGTCCCTCCCTCTCTGTGTGTGAGCGTGTCGCTCCCTCGCTGTGCATGCGTGTCCCTGCCTTGCGTTTTATGCGTGTCCCCCACTTGTGGTGTGTGTGTGTGTACCTCCCTCGCTGTGTGTGTGTGTCCCTCCCTCGCTGTGTGTGCGTGCAACTCCCTTGCAGTGTGTGCGTGTCCCCCACTTGTGTGTGTGTGTGTGTGTGTGTTTGCGTGTGTGTACCTTCCTCGCTGTGTATGTCTGTGCGTGTCCCTGCCTCACTGTCTGTGTGTGTTCCTCTCTCACTGTGTGTGAGCGTATCCCTCCCTTGGTGTGTGCGCGAGTCCCTCCCTCGCTGAGTGCGCGGGCCCCACCCTCGCTGTGTGTGTGTGTGTGTCTCCCTCGTTGTGAGTGTGTTCCTCCCTCAATGTGTGCGCGTGTCCCTCCCTCGCTGTGTGCATGCGTGTCCCTACCTCACTGTTAATGTGTGTGTGAGTCCCTCCCTTGCTATGGGAGTGCATGTCTCTCACTCTTACAGTGTGTGCGTGTCCCTCCCTCGCTGCGTGTGTGCGTGTCCCTCCCTCGCTGTGTGTGTGTGCGTGTCCGTCCCTCGTCGCTGTGTGTGCGTGTCCCTCCCTCGCTGAGTGTGCTTGTCCCTCCCTCGCTGTGTGTGTGCGTGTCCCTCCCTCGCTGTGTGTGTGCGTGTCCCTCCCTCGCTGTGTGTGCGTGTCCCTCCCTCGCTGAGTGTGCGTGTCCCTCCCTCGCTGTGTGTGCGTATCCCTCCCTCGTTGTGTGTGCATATCCCTCCCTCGCTGTGTGTGCGTGTCCCTCCCTCGCTGTGTGCGTGCGTGTCCCTCCCTCGCTGTGTGTGCGTTCCCTCCCTCGCTGTGTGTGCGTGTCCCTCCCTCGCTGTGTGCGCGTGTCCCTCCCTCGCTGTGTGCGTGCCCCCCTCAATGATTGCGAGTGTGACCCTCCCTCGCTCTATATGAGCGTATCGCTCCCTCGCTGTGTGTGTGTGTGTCACTCCCTCGCTGAGTGTGCGCGTGTCCCTCTCTCGCTGTGTGTGTGCATGTCCCTCCCTCGCTGTGTGTGTGCGTGTCCCTCCCTCGCTGTGTGTGTGCGTGTCCCTCCCTCGCTGTGTGTGTGCGTGTCCCTCCCTCGCTGTGTGTGTGCGTGTACCTCCCTCGCTGTGTGTGTGTGTGCGTGTCCCTCCCTCGCTGTGTGTGTGTGTGTGTGTGTGTGTGTGTGTGTGTGTGTGTCCCTCCCTTGGTGTGTGTGCATATTCCTCTTTTGTTGTGTGTGTCCCTCGCTGTGTGTGTGTGTGTGTGTGTCCCTCACTCACTGTGTGTGCGTGCGTGTCCCTCCCTCGCTGTGTGCGTGCATGTCCGTCCCTTGCTGTGTGCGTGACCCCTCACTGTGTGTGTGTGTGTGTGTGTGTGTCCCTCCCTCGCTGTGTGTGTCCCTCCCTCGCTGTGTGTATGTGTGTGTGTGTGTGTCCCTCCCTCGTTGTGTGTGTGTGTGTGTCCCTCCCTCGCTGTGTGTGTGTGTGTCCCTCCCTCGCTGTGTGTGTGTGTGTGTCCCTCCCTCGCTGTGTGTGTGTGTGTTTCCCTCCCTCGCAGTGTGTGTGTGTGTCCCTCCCTCGCTGTGTGTGTGTGTGTGTGTGTGTGTGTGTGTGTGTGTGTGTGTCACTCCCTCGCTGTGTGTGTGTGTGTCCCTCCCTCGCTGTGTGTGTGTGTGTCCCTCCCTCGCTGTGTGTGTGTGTGTGTGTCACTCCCTCGCTGTGTGTGTGTGTCACTCCCTCGCTGTGTGTGTGTGTGTCCCTCCCTCGCTGTGTGTGTGTGTCCCTCCCTTACTGTGTGTGTGTGCGTGTCCTTCCATTGGTGTGTGTGCATATTCCTCTTTTGTTGTCTGTGTGTGTGTGTGTGTGTGTCCCTGCCTCGCTGTGTGTGTGTGTGTCCCTCCCTCGCTGTGTGTGTGTGTGTGTGTGTGTGTGTGTGTGTGTTTCCCTCCCTCGCTGTGTGTGTGTGTGTGTGTCCCTCCCTCACTGTGTGTGTGTGTGTGTCCCTCCCTCACTGTGTGTGCGTGTGTGTCCCTCCCTCGCTGAGTGTGCATCCCTCACTGTGTGCATGTTCCTCCCTCGCTGTGTTTGTGCGTGTCCCTCCCTCGCTGTGTGTGCGTGTCCCTCCCTCGCTGTGTGTGTGTGTGTCCCTCCCTCGCTGTGTGTTTGCGTGTCCCTCCCTCTCTGTGTGTGTGCGCGTCCCTCCCTGGCTGTGTGTGTGCGTGTCCCTCCCTCGCTGTGTGTGCGTGTCCCTCCCTCGCTGTGTGTGCGTGTCCCTCCCTCGCTGTGTGTGCGTGTCCCTCCCTCGCTGTGTGCGTGCCCCCCTCAATGATTGCGAGTGTGTCCCTCCCTCGCTCTATATGAGCGTATTGCTCCCTCGCTGTGTGTGTCCCCCTCGCTGTGTGTGTGTGTGTCCCCCTCGCTGTGTGTGTGTGTGTCCCTCCCTCGCTGTGTGTGTCCCCCTCGCTGTGTGTGTGCGTGTCACTCCCTCGCTGTGTGTGTGCGTGTCCCTCTCTCGCTATGTGTGTGCATTTCCCTCCCTCGCTGTGTGTGTGTGTGTCCCTCCCTCGCTGTGTGTGTGTCCCTCCCTCGCTGTGTGTGTGCGTGTCCCTCCCTCGCTGTGTGTGTGCGTGTTCCCACTCGCTGTGTGTGTGCGTGTCCCTCCCTCGCTGTGTGCGTGCGTGTCCCTCCCTCGCTGTGTGTGTCCCTCACTGTGTTCGTGTCCCTCCCTCGTGTGTGTGTGTGTGCGTGTCCCTCCCTCGTGTGTGTGTGTGCGCCTGCGTGTCCCTCCCTCGTGTGTGTGTGCGTGTCCCTCCCTCGTGTGTGTGTGTGTGCGTGCGTGTCCCTCCCTCGCTGTGTGTCCCTCACTGTGTTCGTGTCCCTCCCTCGTGTGTGTGTGCGTGTCCCTCCCTCGTGTGTATGTGTGTGTGTGTGTGTGCGTGCGTGCCCCTCCCTCGTGAGTGTGTGTGTGTGCATGCGTGTCCCTACCTCGCTGTTAATGTGTGTGTGAGTCCCTCCCTTGCTATGGGAGTGCATGTCTCTCACTCTTACAGTGTGTACGTGTCCCTCTCTCGCTGCGTGTGTGCGTGTCCCTCCCTCGCTGTGTGTGTGTGCGTGTCCGTCCCTCGTCGCTGTGTGTGCGTGTCCCTCCCTCGCTGAGTGTGCTTGTCCCTCCCTGGCTGTGTGTGTGCGTGTCCCTCCCTCGCTGTGTGTGTGTTCCCTCCCTCGCTGTGTGTGCGTGTCCCTCCCTCGCTGTGTGCGCGTGTCCCTCCCTCGCTGTGTGCGTGCCCCCCTCAGTGATTGCGAGTGTGTCCCTCCCTTGCTCTATATGAGCGTATCGCTCCCTCGCTGTGTGTGTCCCCCTCGCTGTGTGTGTGCGTGTCACTCCCTCGCTGTGTGTGTGCGTGTCCCTCTCTCGCTGTGTGTGTGCATGTCCCTCCCTCGCTGTGTGTGTGCGTGTCCCTCCCTCGCTGTGTGTGTGCGTGTCTCCCCTCGCTGTGTGTGTGCGTGTCCCTCCCTCGCTGTGTGTGTGCGTGTCCCCCCTCGCTGTGTGTGTGCGTGTCCCTCCCTCGCTGTGTGTGTGTCCCTCCCTCGCTGTGTATGTGTGTGTGTCCCTCCCTCGCTGTGTGTGTGCGTGTCCCTCCCTCGCTGTGTGTGTGCGTGTCCCTCCCTCGTGGTGTGCGTGTCCCTTCCTCGCTGTGTGTGTGCGTGTCCCTCCCTCGCTGTGTGCGTTCGTGTCCCTCCCTCGCTGTGTGTGTCCCTCACTGTGTTCGTTCCCTCCCTCGTGTGTGTGTGTGCGCGTGCGTGTCCCTCCCTCGTGTGTGTGTTCGTGTCCCTCCCTCGTGTGTGTGTGTGTGTGTGTGTGTGTGTGTGTGCGTGCGTGCCCCTCCCTCGTGAGTGTGTGTGTGTGCGTGCGTGTCCCTCCCTCGCTGTGTGCGTGCATGTCCGTCCCTTGCTGTGTGCGTGACCCCTCACTGTGTGTGTGTGTTTGTGTGTGTCCCTCCCTCGCTCTGTGTTTGTGTATCCCTCCCTCGCTGTGTGTGTGTATGTGTCCCTCCCTCGCTGTGTGTGTGTGTGTCCCTCCCTCGCTGTGTGTGTGTGTGTGTGTGTATGTGTGTGTCCTCCTCGCTGTGTGTGTGTGTCCCTCCCTCGCTGTGTGTGTCCCTCCCTCACTGTGTGTGTGTGCCCCTCCCTCGCTGTGTGTGTGTGAGTCCCTCCCTCGCTGTGTGTGTGTGTCCCTCCCTCGGTGTGTGTGTGTGTGTGTGTGTGCGTGTCCCTCCCTCGCTGTGTGTGTGTGTGTGTGTGTGTGTGTGTGTGTGTCCCTCCCTTGGTGTGTGCATATTCCTCTTTTGTTGTGTGTGTGTGTCCCTCCCTCGCTGTGTGTGGGTGGGTGTGTGTGTGTGTGTGTGTGTGTGTCCCTCCCTCGCTGTGTATGTGTGTGTGTGTCCCTCCCTCGCTGTGTGTGTGTGTGTTTGTGTGTCCCTCCCTCGCTGTGTATGTGTGTGTGTGTGTCCCTCCCTCGCTGTGTGTGCGTCCCTCACTGTGTGCGTGTTCCTCCCTCGCTGTGTGTGTGCGTGTCCCTCCCTCGCTGTGTGTGCGTGTCCCTCCTCGCTGTGTGTGTGTGTCCCTCCTCGCTGTGTGTGTGCGTGTCCCTCCTTCGCTGTGTGTTTGAGTGTCCCTCCCTCGCTGTATGTGTGCGTGTCCCTCCCTCGCTGTGGGTGCGTGTCCCTCCCTCGCTGTGTGTGCGTGTCCCTCCCTCGCTGTGTGTGTGCGTTTCTCTCCCTCGCTGTGTGTGTGCGTGTCCCTCCCTCGCTGTGTGTGCCTGTCCCTCCCTCGCTGTGTGTGTGCGTGTCCCTCCCTCGCTGTGTGCGTGCGTGTCCCTCCCTCGCTGTGTGTGCGTGTCCCTCACTCGCTGTGTGTGTGTGTCTATCCCTCGCTGTGTGTGCGTGTCCCTCCCTCGTTGTGTGTGCGTGTCTCTCCCTCACTGTGTGTGTGCGTGTCCCTCCCTCGCGGTGTGTGTGTGTCTGTCCCTCCCTCGCTGTGTGCGTGCGTGTCCCTCCCTCGCTGTGTGCGTGCGTGTCCCTCCCTCGCTGTGTGCGTGCGTGTCCCTCCCTCGCTGTGTGTGTGCGTTTCTCTCCCTCGCTGTGTGTGTGCGTGTCCCTCCCTCGCTGTGTGTGTGTGTGTGTGTGTCCCTCCCTCACTGTGTGTGTGTGTGTCCCTCCCTCACTGTGTGTGTGTGTGTGTGTGTGTGTGTGTCCTTCCCTCGCTGTGTGTGCGTGTCCCTCCCTCGCTCTGTGTGTGCTTGTCCCTCCCTCGCTGTGTGTGCGTGTCCTTCGCTCGCTGTGTGTGTGCGTGTCCCTCCCTCGCTGTGTGTGCGTGTTCCTCCCTCGCTGTGTGTGTGTGTGTGCGTGTCCCTCCCTCGCTGTGTGTGTTTGAGTGTGTGCGTGTCCCTCCCTTGGTGTGTGTGCATATTCCTCTTTTGTTGTGTGTGTGTGTCCCTGCCTCGCTGTGTGTGTGTGTGTCCCTGCCTCGCTGTGTGTGTGTGTGTCCCTCCCTCGCTGCGTGTGTGTGTGTGTGTGTGTGTGTTTCCCTCCCTCGCTGTGTGTGTGTGTGTGTGTGTCCCACCCTCGCTGTGTATGTGTGCGTGCGTGACCCTCCCTCGCTGTGTGCGTGCGTGTCCCTCCCTCGCTGTGTGCGTGCGTGTCCCTCCCTCGCTGTGTGTGTGCGTTTCTCTCCCTCGCTGTGTGTGTGCGTGTCCCTCCCTCGCTGTGTGTGTGTGTGTGTGTCCCTCCCTCACTGTGTGTGTGTGTGTCCCTCCCTCACTGTGTGTGTGTGTGTGTGTGTGTCCCTCCCTCGCTGTGTGTGCGTGTCCCTCCCTCGCTGTGTGTGCGTGTCCCTCCTCGCTGTGTGTGTGCGTGTCCCTCCCTCGCTGTGTGTGTGAGTGTCCTCCCTCGCTGTGTATGTGCGTGTCCCTCCCTCGCTGTGTGTGCATGTCCCTCCCTCGCTGTGTGTGCATGTCCCTCCCTCGCTGTGTGTGTGCGTGTCACTCCCTCGCTGTGTGTGCGTGTCACTCCCTCGCTGTGTGTGCGTGTCACTTCCTCGCTGTGTGTGCGTGTCCCTCCCTCGCTGTGTGTGTGCGTGTCACTCCCTCGCTGTGTGTGCGTGTCACTCCCTCGCTGTGTGTGCGTGTCCCTCCCTCGCTGTGTGTGCGTGTCTCTCACTCGCTGTGTGTGTGCGTATCCCTCCCTCGCTGTGTGTGTGCGTGTCCCTCCCTCGCTGTGTGTGCGTGTCCCTCCCTCGCTGTGTGTGCGTGTCTCTCCCTCGCTGTGTGCGTGCCCCCCTCAATGATTGCGAGTGTGTCCCTCCCTCGCTCTATATGAGCGTATCGCTCCCTCGCTGTGTGTGTCCCCCTCGCTGTGTGTGTGTGTGTCCCTCCCTCGCTGTGTGTGTCCCCCTCGCTGTGTGTGTGCGTGTCACTCCCTCGCTGTGTGTGTGCGTGTCCCTCTCTCGCTATGTGTGTGCATTTCCCTCCCTCGCTGTGTGTGTGTGTGTCCCTCCCTCGCTGTGTGTTTGAGTGTCCCTCCCTCGCTGTATGTGTGCGTGTCCCTCCCTCGCTGTGTGTGCGTGTCCCTCCTCGCTGTGTGTGTGTGTCCCTCCTCGCTGTGTGTGTGCGTGTCCCTCCCTCGCTGTGTGTTTGAGTGTCCCTCCCTCGCTGTATGTGTGCGTGTCCCTCCCTCGCTGTGTGTGCGTGTCCCTCCCTCGCTGTGTGTGCGTGTCCCTCCCTCGCTGTGTGTGTGCGTTTCTCTCCCTCGCTGTGTGTGTGCGTGTCCCTCCCTCGCTGTGTGTGCGTGTCCCTCCCTCGCTGTGTGTGTGCGTGTCCCTCCCTCGCTGTGTGTGTGCGTGTCCCTCCCTCGCTGTGTGTGCGTGTCCCTCCCTCGCTGTGTGTGCGTGTCTATCCCTCGCTGTGTGTGCGTGTCCCTCCCTCGTTGTGTGTGCGTGTCTCTCCCTCACTGTGTGTGTGCGTGTCCCTCCCTCGCGGTGTGTGTGTGTCTGTCCCTCCCTCGCTGTGTGCGTGCGTGTCCCTCCCTCGCTGTGTGCGTGCGTGTCCCTCCCTCGCTGTGTGTGTGCGTTTCTCTCCCTCGCTGTGTGTGTGCGTGTCCCTCCCTCGCTGTGTGTGTGTGTGTGTGTCCCTCCCTCACTGTGTGTGTGTGTGTCCCTCCCTCACTGTGTGTGTGTGTGTGTGTGTGTGTGTGTGTGTCCTTCCCTCGCTGTGTGTGCGTGTCCCTCCCTCGCTCTGTGTGTGCTTGTCCCTCCCTCGCTGTGTGTGCGTGTCCCTCGCTCGCTGTGTGTGTGCGTGTCCCTCCCTCGCTGTGTGTGCGTGTTCCTCCCTCGCTCTGTGTGTGTGTGTGTGCGTGTCCCTCCATCGCTGTGTGTGCGTGTTCCTCCCTCGCTGTGTGTGTGTGTGTGCGTGTCCCTCCCTCGCTGTGTGTGTGTGTCCCTCCCTCGCTGTGTGTGTTTGAGTGTGTGCGTGTCCCTCCCTTGGTGTGTGTGCATATTCCTCTTGTGTGTGTGTGTCCCTGCCTCGCTGTGTGTGTGTGTGTCCCTGCCTCGCTGTGTGTGTGTGTGTCCCTCCCTCGCTCTGTGTGTGTGTGTGTGTGTGTGTTTCCCTCCCTCGCTGTGTGTGTGTGTGTGTGTGTGTGTGTCCCTCCCTCGCTGTGTGTGTGTGTGTGTGTGTCCCTCCCTCGCTGTGTGTGTGTCCCTCCCTCGCTGTGTGTTTCCCTCCCTCGCTGTGTGTGTGTGTGTGTGTCCCTCCCTCGCTGTGTATGTGTGTGTGTGTGTCCCTCTCTCGCTGTGTGTGTGCGTGCGTGACCCTCTCTCGCTGTGTGTGTGCGTTTCTCTCCCTCGCTGTGTGTGTGCGTTTCTCTCCCTCGCTGTGTGTGTGCGTGTCCCTCCCTCGCTGTGTGTGTGTGTGTGTGTGTCCCTCCCTCACTGTGTGTGTGTGTGTCCCTCCCTCGCTCTGTGTGCGTGTCCCTCCCTCGCTGTGTGTGCGTGTCCCTCCCTCGCTGTGTGCGTGCCCCCCTCAATGATTGCGAGTGTGTCCCTCCCTCGCTCTATATGAG
This sequence comes from Chiloscyllium punctatum, assembly GCF_047496795.1. Classification (NCBI taxonomy): domain Eukaryota; kingdom Metazoa; phylum Chordata; class Chondrichthyes; order Orectolobiformes; family Hemiscylliidae; genus Chiloscyllium; species Chiloscyllium punctatum. The sequence continues at coordinate 533,524 of NW_027309865.1, forward strand.
CGTATTGCTCCCTCGCTGTGTGTGTCCCCCTCGCTGTGTGTGTCCCCCTCGCTGTGTGTGTGCGTGTCACTCCCTCGCTGTGTGTGTGCGTGTCCCTCTCTCGCTATGTGTGTGCATTTCCCTCCCTCGCTGTGTGTGTGCGTGTCCCTCCCTCTCTGTGTGTGTGAGTGTCCTCCCTCGCTGTGTATGTGCGTGTCCCTCCCTCGCTGTGTGTGCATGTCCCTCCCTCGCTGTGTGTGCATGTCCCTCCCTCGCTGTGTGTGTGCGTGTCACTCCCTCGCTGTGTGTGCGTGTCACTTCCTCGCTGTGTGTGCGTGTCACTCCCTCGCTGTGTGTGCGTGTCCCTCCCTCGCTGTGTGTGTGCGTGTCACTCCCTCGCTGTGTGTGCGTGTCACTCCCTCGCTGTGTGTGCGTGTCCCTCCCTCGCTGTGTGTGCGTGTCTCTCACTCGCTGTGTGTGTGCGTATCCCTCCCTCGCTGTGTGTGTGCGTGTCCCTCCCTCGCTGTGTGTGTGCGTGTCCCTCCCTCGCTGTGTGTGCGTGTCTCTCCCTCGCTGTGTGCGTGCCCCCCTCAATGATTGCGAGTGTGTCCCTCCCTCGCTCTATATGAGCGTATCGCTCCCTCGCTGTGTGTGTCCCCCTCGCTGTGTGTGTGTGTGTCCCTCCCTCGCTGTGTGTGTCCCCCTCGCTGTGTGTGTGCGTGTCACTCCCTCGCTGTGTGTGTGCGTGTCCCTCTCTCGCTATGTGTGTGCATTTCCCTCCCTCGCTGTGTGTGTGTGTGTCCCTCCCTCGCTGTGTGTTTGAGTGTCCCTCCCTCGCTGTATGTGTGCGTGTCCCTCCCTCGCTGTGTGTGCGTGTCCCTCCTCGCTGTGTGTGTGTGTCCCTCCTCGCTGTGTGTGTGCGTGTCCCTCCCTCGCTGTGTGTTTGAGTGTCCCTCCCTCGCTGTATGTGTGCGTGTCCCTCCCTCGCTGTGTGTGCGTGTCCCTCCCTCGCTGTGTGTGTGCGTTTCTCTCCCTCGCTGTGTGTGTGCGTGTCCCTCCCTCGCTGTGTGTGCGTGTCCCTCCCTCGCTGTGTGTGTGCGTGTCCCTCCCTCGCTGTGTGTGTGCGTGTCCCTCCCTCGCTGTGTGTGCGTGTCCCTCCCTCGCTGTGTGTGCGTGTCTATCCCTCGCTGTGTGTGCGTGTCCCTCCCTCGTTGTGTGTGCGTGTCTCTCCCTCACTGTGTGTGTGCGTGTCCCTCCCTCGCGGTGTGTGTGTGTCTGTCCCTCCCTCGTTGTGTGCGTGCGTGTCCCTCCCTCGCTGTGTGCGTGCGTGTCCCTCCCTCGCTGTGTGTGTGCGTTTCTCTCCCTCGCTGTGTGTGTGCGTGTCCCTCCCTCGCTGTGTGTGTGTGTGTGTGTCCCTCCCTCACTGTGTGTGTGTGTGTCCCTCCCTCACTGTGTGTGTGTGTGTGTGTGTGTGTGTGTGTGTGTGTGTCCTGCCCTCGCTGTGTGTGCGTGTCCCTCCCTCGCTCTGTGTGTGCTTGTCCCTCCCTCGCTGTGTGTGCGTGTCCCTCGCTCGCTGTGTGTGTGCGTGTCCCTCCCTCGCTGTGTGTGCGTGTTCCTCCCTCGCTGTGTGTGTGTGTGTGTGCGTGTCCCTCCATCGCTGTGTGTGCGTGTTCCTCCCTCGCTGTGTGTGTGTGTGTTCGTGTCCCTCCCTCGCTGTGTGTGTGTGTCCCTCCCTCGCTGTGTGTGTTTGAGTGTGTGCGTGTCCCTCCCTTGGTGTGTGTGCATATTCCTCTTGTGTGTGTGTGTCCCTGCCTCGCTGTGTGTGTGTGTGTCCCTGCCTCGCTGTGTGTGTGTGTGTCCCTCCCTCGCTCTGTGTGTGTGTGTGTGTGTGTGTTTCCCTCCCTCGCTGTGTGTGTGTGTGTGTGTGTGTGTGTGTGTCCCTCCCTCGCTGTGTGTGTGTGTGTGTGTGTCCCTCCCTCGCTGTGTGTGTGTCCCTCCCTCGCTGTGTGTTTCCCTCCCTCGCTGTGTGTGTGTGTGTGTGTCCCTCCCTCGCTGTGTATGTGTGTGTGTGTGTCCCTCTCTCGCTGTGTGTGTGCGTGCGTGACCCTCTCTCGCTGTGTGTGTGCGTTTCTCTCCCTCGCTGTGTGTGTGCGTTTCTCTCCCTCGCTGTGTGTGTGCGTGTCCCTCCCTCGCTGTGTGTGTGTGTGTGTGTGTCCCTCCCTCACTGTGTGTGTGTGTGTCCCTCCCTCGCTGTGTGTGCGTGTCCCTCCCTCGCTGTGTGCGTGCCCCCCTCAATGATTGCGAGTGTGTCCCTCCCTCGCTCTATATGAGCGTATTGCTCCCTCGCTGTGTGTGTCCCCCTCGCTGTGTGTGTCCCCCTCGCTGTGTGTGTGCGTGTCACTCCCTCGCTGTGTGTGTGCGTGTCCCTCTCCCGCTATGTGTGTGCATTTCCCTCCCTCGCTGTGTGTGTGCGTGTCCCTCCCTCTCTGTGTGTGTGAGTGTCCTCCCTCGCTGTGTATGTGCGTGTCCCTCCCTCGCTGTGTGTGCATGTCCCTCCCTCGCTGTGTGTGCATGTCCCTCCCTCGCTGTGTGTGTGCGTGTCACTCCCTCACTGTGTGTGCGTGTCACTCCCTCGCTGTGTGTGCGTGTCCCTCCCTCGCTGTGTGTGTGCGTGTCACTCCATCGCTGTGTGTGCGTGTCACTCCCTCGCTGTGTGTGCGTGTCACTCCCTCGCTGTGTGTGCGTGTCACTCCCTCGCTGTGTGTGCGTGTCCCTCCCTCGCTGTGTGTGCGTGTCTCTCACTCGCTGTGTGTGTGCGTATCCCTCCCTCGCTGTGTGTGTGCGTGTCCCTCCCTCGCTGTGTGTGTGCGTGTCCCTCCCTCGCTGTGTGTGCGTGTCCCTCTCTCGCTGTGTGTGCGTGTCCCTCCCTCGCTGTGTGCGTGCCCCCCTCAATGATTGCGAGTGTGTCCCTCCCTCGCTCTATATGAGCGTATCGCTCCCTCGCTGTGTGTGTCCCCCTCGCTGTGTGTGTGTGTGTCCCCCTCGCTGTGTGTGTGCGTGTCACTCCCTCGCTGTGTGTGTGCGTGTCCCTCTCTCGCTATGTGTGTGCATTTCCCTCCCTCGCTGTGTGTGTGTGTGTGTCCCTCCCTCGCTGTGTGCGTGTCCAACTCGCTGTGTGTGTGTGTGTCCCTCTCTCGCTATGTGTGTGCATTTCCCTCCCTCGCTGTGTGTGTGTGTGTGTGTCCCTCCCTCGCTGTGTGTGTGTCCCTCCCTCGCTGTGTGTGTGCGTGTCCCTCCCTCGCTGTGTGTGTGCGTGTTCCCCCTCGCTGTGTGTGTGCGTGTCCCTCCCTCGCTGTGTGCGTGCGTGTCCCTCCCTCGCTGTGTGTGTCCCTCACTGTGTTCGTGTCCCTCCCTCGTGTGTGTGTGTGTGCGTGTCCCTCCCTCGTGTGTGTGTGTGCGCCTGCGTGTCCCTCCCTCGTGTGTGTGTGCGTGTCCCTCCCTCGTGTGTGTGTGTGCGTGCGTGTCCCTCCCTCGCTGTGTGTCCCTCACTGTGTTCGTGTCCCTCCCTCGTGTGTGTGTGCGTGTCCCTCCCTCGTGTGTATGTGTGTGTGTGTGTGTGTGCGTGCGTGCCCCTCCCTCGTGAGTGTGTGTGTGTGCGTGCGTGTCCCTCCCTCGCTGTGTGCGTGCATGTCCGTCCCTTGCTGTGTGCGTGACCCCTCACTGTGTGTGTGTTTGTGTGTCCCTCCCTCGCTGTGTGTGTGTGTGTGTGTGTGTGTCCCTCCCTCGCTGTGTGTGTGTGTGTCCCTCCCTCGCTGTGTGTGTGCGTGTCCCTCCCTCGCTGTGTGTGTGTGTGTGTGTGTGTGTGTGTGTGTGTGTGTGTGTGTCCCTCCCTTGGTGTGTGTGCATATTCCTCTTTTATTGTGTATGTGTGTCCCTCCCTCGCTGTGTGTGGGTGTGTGTGTGTGTCCCTGCCTCGCTGTGTGTGTGTCCCTCCCTCACTGTGTGTGTGTGTGTGTGTGTGTGTGTCCCTCCCTCGCTGTGTTTGTGTGTGTGTGTGTCCCTCCCTCACTGTGTGTGTGTGTGTGTTTTCCTCCCTAACTGTGTGTGTGTGTGTGTGTGTGTGTGTGTGTGTGTGTCCCTCCCTCACTGTGTGTTCGTGTCCCTCCCCCGCTGTGTGTGTGTGTGTGTTTGTGTGTGTGTGTGTCCCTCCCTCACTGTGTGTGTGTGTGTGTGTTTTCCTCCCTAACTGTGTGTGTGTGTGTTACCCTCACTCGCTGTGTGTGTGTGTGTGTGTCCCTCCCTCGCTGTGTGTTTGTGTGTGTGTGTCCCTCCCTCACTGTGTGTGTGTGTCTCCATCCCTCACTGTGTGTGTGTTTGTGTGTCCCTCCCTCGCTGTGTGTGTGTGTGTGTGTGTGTGTGTGTCCCTCCCTCGCTGTGTGTGTGTGTGTGTCCCTCCCTCGCTGTGTGTGTGCGTGTCCCTCCCTCGCTGTGTGTGTGTGTGTGTGTGTGTGTGTGTGTGTGTGTGTCCCTCCCTTGGTGTGTGTGCATATTCCTCTTTTATTGTGTATGTGTGTCCCTCCCTCGCTGTGTGTGGGTGTGTGTGTGTGTCACTGCCTCGCTGTGTGTGTGTCCCTCCCTCACTGAGTGTGTGTGTGTGTGTCCCTCCCTCGCTGTGTGTGTGTGTGTGTTTGTGTGTGTGTGTGTCCCTCCCTCACTGTGTGTGTGTGTGTGTTTTCCTCCCTAACTGTGTGTGTGTGTGTGTCCCTCCCTCGCTGTGTGTTCGTGTCCCTCCCCCGCTGTGTGTGTGTGTGTGTGTTTGTGTGTGTGTGTGTCCCTCCCTCACTGTGTGTGTGTGTGTGTGTGTGTGTTACCCTCACTCGCTGTGTGTGTGTGTGTGTGTCCCTCCCTCGCTGTGTGTTTGTGTGTGTGTGTCCCTCCCTCACTGTGTGTGTGTGTCTCCCTCCCTCACTGTGTGTGTGTGTGTCCTTCCCTCGCTGTGTGTGCGTATCCCTCCCTCGCTCTGTGTGTGCGTGTCCTTCCCTCGCTGTGTGTGCGTGTCCCTCCCTCGCTGTGTGTGTGTGTGTCCCTCCCTCGCTGTGTGTGCGTGTCCCTCCCTCGCTGTGTGTGCGTGTCCCTCGCTCGCCGTGTGTGTGCGTGTCCCTCGCTCGCTGTGTGTGTGTGTCCCTCGCTCGCTGTGTGTGTGTGTCCCTCCCTCGCTGTGTGTGCGTGTCCCTCCCTCGCTGTGTGTGTGTGTCCCTGCCTCGCTGTGTGTGTGTGTGTCCCTCCCTCGCTGTGTGTGTGTGTGTGTGTGTGTTACCCTCACTCGCTGTGTGTGTGTGTGTGTGTCCCTCCCTCGCTGTGTGTGTGTGTGTGTGTGTCCCTCCCTCACTGTGTGTGTGTGTCTCCCTCCCTCACTGTGTGTGTGTGTGTGTGTCCTTCCCTCGCTGTGTGTGCGTGTCCCTCCCTCGCTCTGTGTGTGCGTGTCCCTCCCTCGCTGTGTGTGCGTGTCCCTCGCTCGCTGTGTGTGTGCGTGTCCCTCCCTCGCTGTGTGTGTGTGTCCCTCCCTCGCTGTGTGTGCGTGTTCCTCCCTCGCTGTGTGTGTGTGTGTGCGTGTCCCTCCCTCGCTGTGTGTGTGTGTCCCTCCCTCGCTGTGTGTGTTTGAGTGTGCGCGTGTCCCTCCCTTGGTGTGTGTGCATATTCCTCTTTTGTTGTGTGTGTGTGTCCCTGCCTCGCTGTGTGTGTGTGTGTCCCTCCCTCGCTGTGTGTGTGTGTGTGTGTGTGTGTGTGTGTGTGTGTGTCCCTTCCTCGCTGTGTGTGTGTGTGTGTGTGTGTGTGTGTGTGTTTCCCTCCCTCGCTGTGTGTGTGTGTGTGTGTGTGTCCCTCCCTCGCTGTGTGTGTGTGTGTGTGTCCCTCCCTCACTGTGTTTGTGTGTGTGTGTGTCCCTCCCTCACTGTGTGTGTGTGTGTGTGTGTGTCCCTCCCTTGCTCTGTGTGCATGTGTGTCCCTCCCTCGCTGAGTGTGCGTCCCTCACTGTGTGCGTGTTCATCCCTCGCTGTGTGTGTGCGTGTCCCTCCCTCGCTGTGTGTGCGTGTCCCTCCCTCGCTGTGTGTGCGTGTCCCTCCCTCGCTGTGTGTGCGTGTCCCTCCTCGCTGTGTGTGTGCGTGTCCCTCCTCGCTGTGTGAGTGAGTGTCCCTCCCTCGCTGTGTATGTGCGTGTCCCTCCCTCGCTGTGTGTGCATGTCCCTCCCTCGCTGTGTGTGTGCGTGTCCCTCCCTCGCTGTGTGTGCATGTCACTCCCTCGCTGTGTGTGCGTGTCCCTCCCTCGCTGTGTGTGCGTGTCTCTCCCTCGCTGTGTGTGTGCGTATCCCTCCCTCGCTGTGTGTGTGCGTGTCCCTCCCTCGCTGTGTGCGTGCGTGTCCCTCCCTCGCTGTGTGTGCGTTCCCTCCCTCGCTGTGTGTGCATGTCCCTCCCTCGCTGTATGTGTGCGTGTCCCTCCCTTGCTGTGTGTGCGTGTCACTCCCTCGCTGTGTGTGCGTGTCCCTCCCTCGCTATGTGTGCGTGTCTCTCCCTCGCTGTGTGTGTGCGTATCCCTCCCTCGCTGTGTGTGTGCGTGTCCCTCCCTCGCTGTGTGCGTGCGTGTCCCTCCCTCGCTGTGTGTGCGTGTCCCTCCTCGCTGTGTGTGTGCGTGTCCCTCCCTCGCTGTGTGTGTGCGTGTCCCTCCCTCGCTGTGTGTGCGTGTCCCTCTCTCGCTGTGTGTGCGTGTCTCTCCCTCGCTCTGTGTGTGCGTGTCCCTCCCTCGCTGTGTGTGCATGTCCCTCCCTCTCTGTGTGTGTGCGTGTCACTCCCTCGCTGTGTGTGCGTGTCCCTCCCTCGCTGTGTGTGCGTGTCACTCCCTCGCTGTGTGTGCGTGTCACTCCCTCGCTGTGTGTGTGCGTATCCCTCCCTCGCTGTGTGTGTGCGTGTCCCTCCCTCGCTGTGTGTGTGCGTGTCCCTCCCTCGCTGTGTGTGCGTGTCCCTCTCTCGCTGTGTGTGCGTGTCCCTCCCTCGCTGTGTGCGTGCCCCCCTCAATGATTGCGAGTGTGTCCCTCCCTCGCTCTATATGAGCGTATCGCTCCCTCGCTGTGTGTGTCCCCCTCGCTGTGTGTGTGTGTGTCCCTCCCTCGCTGTGTGTGTCCCCCTCGCTGTGTGTGTGCGTGTCACTCCCTCGCTGTGTGTGTGCGTGTCCCTCTCTCGCTATGTGTGTGCATTTCCCTCCCTCGCTGTGTGTGTGTGTGTCCCTCCCTCGCTTTGTGTGTGTCCCTCCCTCGCTGTGTGTGTGCGTGTCCCTCCCTCGCTGTGTGTGTGCGTGTTCCCCCTCGCTGTGTGTGTGCGTGTCCCTCCCTCGCTGTGTGCGTGCGTGTCCCTCCCTCGCTGTGTGTTTCCCTCACTGTGTTCGTGTCCCTCCCTCGTGTGTGTGTGTGTGCGTGTCCCTCCCTCGTGTGTGTGTGTGCGCCTGCGTGTCCCTCCCTCGTGTGTGTGTGCGTGTCCCTCCCTCGTGTGTGTGTGTGTGTGCGTGCGTGTCCCTCCCTCGCTGTGTGTCCCTCACTGTGTTTGTGTCCCTCCCTCGTGTGTGTGTGCGTGTCCCTCCCTCGTGTGTATGTGTGTGTGTGTGTGTGTGCGTGCGTGCCCCTCCCTCGTGAGTGTGTGTGTGTGCGTGCGTGTCCCTCCCTCGCTGTGTGCGTGCATGTCCGTCCCTTGCTGTGTGCGTGACCCCTCACTGTGTGTGTGTTTGTGTGTCCCTCCCTCGCTGTGTGTGTGTGTGTGTGTGTCCCTCCCTCGCTGTGTGTGTGTGTGTCCCTCCCTCGCTGTGTGTGTGCGTGTCCCTCCCTCGCTGTGTGTGTGCGTGTTCCCCCTCGCTGTGTGTGTGCGTGTCCCTCCCTCGCTGTGTGCGTGCGTGTCCCTCCCTCGCTGTGTGTGTCCCTCACTGTGTTCGTGTCCCTCCCTCGTGTGTGTGTGTGTGCGTGTCCCTCCCTCGTGTGTGTGTGTGCGCCTGCGTGTCCCTCCCTCGTGTGTGTGTGCGTGTCCCTCCCTCGTGTGTGTGTGTGTGCGTGCGTGTCCCTCCCTCGCTGTGTGTCCCTCACTGTGTTCGTGTCCCTCCCTCGTGTGTGTGTGCGTGTCCCTCCCTCGTGTGTATGTGTGTGTGTGTGTGTGTGCGTGCGTGCCCCTCCCTCGTGAGTGTGTGTGTGTGCGTGCGTGTCCCTCCCTCGCTGTGTGCGTGCATGTCCGTCCCTTGCTGTGTGCGTGACCCCTCACTGTGTGTGTGTTTGTGTGTCCCTCCCTCGCTGTGTGTGTGTGTGTGTGTGTGTGTCCCTCCCTCGCTGTGTGTGTGTGTGTGTCCCTCCCTCGCTGTGTGTGTGCGTGTCCCTCCCTCGCTGTGTGTGTGTGTGTGTGTGTGTGTGTGTGTGTCCCTCCCTTGGTGTGTGTGCATATTCCTCTTTTATTGTGTATGTGTGTCCCTCCCTCGCTGTGTGTGGGTGTGTGTGTGTGTCCCTGCCTCGCTGTGTGTGTGTCCCTCCCTCACTGAGTGTGTGTGTGTGTGTCCCTCCCTCGCTGTGTGTGTGTGTGTGTTTGTGTGTGTGTGTGTCCCTCCCTCACTGTGTGTGTGTGTGTGTTTTCCTCCCTAACTGTGTGTGTGTGTGTGTCCCTCCCTCGCTGTGTGTTCGTGTCCCTCCCCCGCTGTGTGTGTGTGTGTGTTTGTGTGTGTGTGTGTCCCTCCCTCACTGTGTGTGTGTGTTTTCCTCCCTAACTGTGTGTGTGTGTGTGTGTGTGTGTGTGTGTGTTACCCTCACTCGCTGTGTGTGTGTGTGTGTGTCCCTCCCTCGCTGTGTGTGTGTGTGTGTGTGTGTCCCTCCCTCACTGTGTGTGTGTGTCTCCCTCCCTCACTGTGTGTGTGTGTGTGTGTGTCCTTCCCTCGCTGTGTGTGCGTGTCCCTCCCTCGCTCTGTGTGTGCGTGTCCCTCCCTCGCTGTGTGTGCGTGTCCCTCCCTCGCTGTGTGTGTGTGTGTCCCTCCCTTGCTGTGTGTGCGTGTCCCTCCCTCGCTGTGTGTGCGTGTCCCTCCCTCGCTGTGTGTGCGTGTCCCTCGCTCGCCGTGTGTGTGCGTGTCCCTCGCTCGCTGTGTGTGTGTGTCCCTCCCTCGCTGTGTGTGCGTGTCCCTCCCTCGCTGTGTGTGTGTGTCCCTCCCTCGCTGTGTGTGTGTTGAGTGCGTGTGTGTCCCTCCCTTGGTGTGTGTGCATATTCCTCTTTTGTTGTGTGTGTGTGTCCCTCTCTCGCTGTGTGTGTGTGTCCCTGCCTCGCTGTGTGTGTGTGTGTCCCTCCCTCGCTGTGTGTGTGTGTGTGTGTGTGTGTTACCCTCACTCGCTGTGTGTGTGTGTGTGTGTCCCTCCCTCGCTGTGTGTGTGTGTGTGTGTGTGTCCCTCCCTCACTGTGTGTGTGTGTCTCCCTCCCTCACTGTGTGTGTGTGTGTGTCCTTCCCTCGCTGTGTGTGCGTGTCCCTCCCTCGCTCTGTGTGTGCGTGTCCCTCCCTCGCTGTGTGCGCGTGTCCCTCGCTCGCTGTGTGTGTGTGTGTCCCTCCCTCGCTGTGTGTGCGTGTTCCTCCCTCGCTGTGTGTGTGTGTGTGTGCGTGTCCCTCCCTCGCTGTGTGTGTGTGTCCCTCCCTCGCTGTGTGTGTTTGAGTGTGCGCGTGTCCCTCCCTTGGTGTGTGTGCATATTCCTCTTTTGTTGTGTGTGTGTGTCCCTGCCTCGCTGTGTGTGTGTGTGTCCCACCCTCGCTGTTCGCTGTGTGTGTGTGTGTGTGTGTGTTTCCCTCCCTCGCTGTGTGTGTGTGTGTGTGTCCCTCCCTCGCTGTGTGTGTGTGTGTGTGTGTGTCCCTCCCTCACTGTGTTTGTGTGTGTGTGTGTCCCTCCCTCACTGTGTGTGTGTGTGTGTGTGTGTCCCTCCCTTGCTCTGTGTGCATGTGTGTCCCTCCCTCGCTGAGTGTGCGTCCCTCACTGTGTGCGTGTTCATACCTCGCTGTGTGTGTGCGTGTCCCTCCCTCGCTGTGTGTGCGTGTCCCTCCTCGCTGTGTGTGTGCGTGTCCCTCCTCGCTGTGTGTGTGAGTGTCCCTCCCTCGCTGTGTATGTGCGTGTCCCTCCCTCGCTGTGTGTGCATGTCCCTCCCTCGCTGTGTGTGTGCGTGTCCCTCCCTCGCTGTGTGTGCGTGTCACTCCCTCGCTGTGTGTGCGTGTCCCTCCCTCGCTGTGTGTGCGTGTCTCTCCCTCGCTGTGTGTGTGCGTATCCCTCCCTCGCTGTGTGTGTGCGTGTCCCTCCCTCGCTGTGTGCGTGCGTGTCCCTCCCTCGCTGTGTGTGCGTTCCCTCCCTCGCTGTGTGTGCATGTCCCTCCCTCGCTGTGTGTGTGCGTGTCCCTCCCTCGCTGTGTGTGCGTGTCACTCCCTCGCTGTGTGTGCGTATCCCTCCCTCGCTGTGTGTGCGTGTCTCTCCCTCGCTGTGTGTGTGCGTATCCCTCCCTCGCTGTGTGTGTGCGTGTCCCTCCCTCGCTGTGTGCGTGCGTGTCCCTCCCTCGCTGTGTGTGCGTTCCCTCCCTCGCTGTGTGTGCGTGTCCCTCCCTCGCTGTGTGTGCGTGTCCCTCCCTCGCTGTGTGCGTGCCCCCCTCAATGATTGCGAGTGTGTCCGTCCCTCGCTCTATATGAGCGTATCGCTCCCTCGCTGTGTGTGTCCCCCTCGCTGTGTGTGTGCGTGTCACTCCCTCGCTGTGTGTGTGCGTGTCCCTCTCTCGCTGTGTGTGTGCATGTCCCTCCCTCGCTGTGTGTGTGCGTGTCCCTCCCTCGCTGTGTGTGTGCGTGTCCCTCCCTCGCTGTGTGTTTGCGTGTCCCCCCTCGCTGTGTGCGTGCGTGTCCCTCCCTCGCTGTGTGTGTGTCCCTCCCTCGCTGTGTATGTGTGTGTGTCCCTCCCTCGCTGTGTGTGTGCGTGTCCCTCCCTCGCTGTGTGTGTGCGTGTCCCTCCCTCGTGGTGTGCGTGTCCCTTCCTCGCTGTGTGTGTGCGTGTCCCTTCCTCGCTGTGTGTGTGCGTGTCCCTCCCTCGCTGTGTGTGTCCCTCACTGTGTTCGTTCCCTCCCTCGTGTGTGTGTGTGCGCGTGCGTGTCCCTCCCTCGTGTGTGTGTTCGTGTCCCTCCCTCGTGTGTGTGTGTGTGTGTGTGTGTGCGTGCGTGCCCCTCCCTCGTGAGTGTGTGTGTGTGCGTGCGTGTCCCTCCCTCGCTGTGTGCGTGCATGTCCGTCCCTTGCTGTGTGCGTGACCCCTCACTGTGTGTGTGTGTTTGTGTGTGTGTCCCTCCCTCGCTCTGTGTTTGTGTGTCCCTCCCTCGCTGTGTGTGTGCGTGTCCCTCCCTTGCTGTGTGTGCGTGTCCCTCCTCGCTGTGTGTGTGTGTCCCTCCTCGCTGTGTGTGTGCGTGTCCCTCCCTCGCTGTGTGTTTGAGTGTCCCTCCCTCGCTGTATGTGTGCGTGTCCCTCCCTCGCTGTGTGTTCGTGTCCCTCCCTCGCTGTGTGTGCGTGTCCCTCCCTCGCTGTGTGTGTGCGTTTCTCTCCCTCGCTGTGTGTGTGCGTGTCCCTCCCTCGCTGTGTGTGCGTGTCCCTCCCTCGCTGTGTGTGTGCGTGTCCCTCCCTCGCTGTGTGTGTGCGTGTCCCTCCCTCGCTGTGTGTGCGTGTCCCTCCCTCGCTGTGTGTGCGTGTCTATCCCTCGCTGTGTGTGCGTGTCCCTCCCTCGTTGTGTGTGCGTGTCTCTCCCTCACTGTGTGTGTGCGTGTCCCTCCCTCGCGGTGTGTGTGTGTCTGTCCCTCCCTCGCTGTGTGCGTGCGTGTCCCTCCCTCGCTGTGTGCGTGCGTGTCCCTCCCTCGCTGTGTGCGTGCGTGTCCCTCCCTCGCTGTGTGTTTCCCTCACTGTGTTCGTGTCCCTCCCTCGTGTGTGTGTGTGTGCGTGTCCCTCCCTCGTGTGTGTGTGTGCGCCTGCGTGTCCCTCCCTCGTGTGTGTGTGCGTGTCCCTCCCTCGTGTGTGTGTGTGTGTGCGTGCGTGTCCCTCCCTCGCTGTGTGTCCCTCACTGTGTTCGTGTCCCTCCCTCGTGTGTGTGTGCGTGTCCCTCCCTCGTGTGTATGTGTGTGTGTGTGTGTGTGCGTGCGTGCCCCTCCCTCGTGAGTGTGTGTGTGTGCGTGCGTGTCCCTCCCTCGCTGTGTGCGTGCATGTCCGTCCCTTGCTGTGTGCGTGACCCCTCACTGTGTGTGTGTTTGTGTGTCCCTCCCTCGCTGTGTGTGTGTGTGTGTGTGTGTCCCTCCCTCGCTGTGTGTGTGTGTGTCCCTCCCTCGCTGTGTGTGTGCGTGTCCCTCCCTCGCTGTGTGTGTGCGTGTTCCCCCTCGCTGTGTGTGTGCGTGTCCCTCCCTCGCTGTGAGCGTGCGTGTCCCTCCCTCGCTGTGTGTGTCCCTCACTGTGTTCGTGTCCCTCCCTCGTGTGTGTGTGTGTGCGTGTCCCTCCCTCGTGTGTGTGTGTGCGCCTGCGTGTCCCTCCCTCGTGTGTGTGTGCGTGTCCCTCCCTCGTGTGTGTGTGTGTGCGTGCGTGTCCCTCCCTCGCTGTGTGTCCCTCACTGTGTTCGTGTCCCTCCCTCGTGTGTGTGTGCGTGTCCCTCCCTCGTGTGTATGTGTGTGTGTGTGTGTGTGCGTGCGTGCCCCTCCCTCGTGAGTGTGTGTGTGTGCGTGCGTGTCCCTCCCTCGCTGTGTGCGTGCATGTCCGTCCCTTGCTGTGTGCGTGACCCCTCACTGTGTGTGTGTTTGTGTGTCCCTCCCTCGCTGTGTGTGTGTGTGTGTGTGTGTGTCCCTCCCTCGCTGTGTGTGTGTGTGTGTCCCTCCCTCGCTGTGTGTGTGCGTGTCCCTCCCTCGCTGTGTGTGTGTGTGTGTGTGTGTGTGTGTGTGTGTGTCCCTCCCTTGGTGTGTGTGCATATTCCTCTTTTATTGTGTATGTGTGTCCCTCCCTCGCTGTGTGTGGGTGTGTGTGTGTGTCCCTGCCTCGCTGTGTGTGTGTCCCTCCCTCACTGTGTGTGTGTGTGTGTGTCCCTCCCTCGCTGTGTGTGTGTGTGTGTTTGTGTGTGTGTGTGTCCCTCCCTCACTGTGTGTGTGTGTGTGTTTTCCTCCCTAACTGTGTGTGTGTGTGTGTGTGTGTGTGTCCCTCCCTCGCTGTGTGTTCGTGTCCCTCCCCCGCTGTGTGTGTGTGTGTGTTTGTGTGTGTGTGTGTCCCTCCCTCACTGTGTGTGTGTGTTTTCCTCCCTAACTGTGTGTGTGTGTGTGTGTGTGTGTTACCCTCACTCGCTGTGTGTGTGTGTGTGTGTCCCTCCCTCGCTGTGTGTGTGTGTGTGTGTGTGTCCCTCCCTCACTGTGTGTGTGTGTCTCCCTCCCTCACTGTGTGTGTGTGTGTGTGTCCTTCCCTCGCTGTGTGTGCGTGTCCCTCCCTCGCTCTGTGTGTGCGTGTCCCTCCCTCGCTGTGTGTGCGTGTCCCTCCCTCGCTGTGTGTGTGTGTGTCCCTCCCTTGCTGTGTGTGCGTGTCCCTCCCTCGCTGTGTGTGCGTGTCCCTCCCTCGCTGTGTGTGCGTGTCCCTCGCTCGCCGTGTGTGTGCGTGTCCCTCGCTCGCTGTGTGTGTGTGTCCCTCCCTCGCTGTGTGTGCGTGTCCCTCCCTCGCTGTGTGTGTGTGTCCCTCCCTCGCTGTGTGTGTGTTGAGTGCGTGTGTGTCCCTCCCTTGGTGTTTGTGCATATTCCTCTTTTGTTGTGTGTGTGTGTCCCTCTCTCGCTGTGTGTGTGTGTCCCTGCCTCGCTGTGTGTGTGTGTGTCCCTCCCTCGCTGTGTGTGTGTGTGTGTGTGTGTGTGTTACCCTCACTCGCTGTGTGTGTGTGTGTGTGTCCCTCCCTCGCTGTGTGTTTGTGTGTGTGTGTGTCCCTCCCTCACTGTGTGTGTGTGTCTCCCTCCCTCACTGTGTGTGTGTGTGTGTCCTTCCCTCGCTGTGTGTGCGTGTCCCTCCCTCGCTCTGTGTGTGCGTGTCCCTCCCTCGCTGTGTGCGCGTGTCCCTCGCTCGCTGTGTGTGTGTGTGTCCCTCCCTCGCTGTGTGTGCGTGTTCCTCCCTCGCTGTGTGTGTGTGTGTGCGTGTCCCTCCCTCGCTGTGTGTGTGTGTCCCTCCCTCGCTGTGTGTGTTTGAGTGTGCGCGTGTCCCTCCCTTGGTGTGTGTGCATATTCCTCTTTTGTTGTGTGTGTGTGTCCCTGCCTCGCTGTGTGTGTGTGTGTCCCACCCTCGCTGTTCGCTGTGTGTGTGTGTGTGTGTGTGTGTTTCCCTCCCTCGCTGTGTGTGTGTGTGTGTGTCCCTCCCTCGCTGTGTGTGTGTGTGTGTGTGTGTGTCCCTCCCTCACTGTGTTTGTGTGTGTGTGTGTCCCTCCCTCACTGTGTGTGTGTGTGTGTGTGTGTCCCTCCCTTGCTCTGTGTGCATGTGTGTCCCTCCCTCGCTGAGTGTGCGTCCCTCACTGTGTGCGTGTTCATACCTCGCTGTGTGTGTGCGTGTCCCTCCCTCGCTGTGTGTGCGTGTCCCTCCCTCGCTGTGTGTGCGTGTCCCTCCTCGCTGTGTGTGTGCGTGTCCCTCCTCGCTGTGTGTGTGAGTGTCCCTCCCTCGCTGTGTATGTGCGTGTCCCTCCCTCGCTGTGTGTGCATGTCCCTCCCTCGCTGTGTGTGTGCGTGTCCCTCCCTCGCTGTGTGTGCGTGTCACTCCCTCGCTGTGTGTGCGTGTCCCTCCCTCGCTGTGTGTGCGTGTCTCTCCCTCGCTGTGTGTGTGCGTATCCCTCCCTCGCTGTGTGTGTGCGTGTCCCTCCCTCGCTGTGTGCGTGCGTGTCCCTCCCTCGCTGTGTGTGCGTTCCCTCCCTCGCTGTGTGTGCATGTCCCTCCCTCGCTGTGTGTGTGCGTGTCCCTCCCTCGCTGTGTGTGCGTGTCACTCCCTCGCTGTGTGTGCGTGTCCCTCCCTCGCTGTGTGTGCGTGTCTCTCCCTCGCTGTGTGTGTGCGTATCCCTCCCTCGCTGTGTGTGTGCGTGTCCCTCCCTCGCTGTGTGCGTGCGTGTCCCTCCCTCGCTGTGTGTGCGTTCCCTCCCTCGCTGTGTGTGCGTGTCCCTCCCTCGCTGTGTGTGCGTGTCCCTCCCTCGCTGTGTGCGTGCCCCCCTCAATGATTGCGAGTGTGTCCCTCCCTCGCTCTATATGAGCGTATCGCTCCCTCGCTGTGTGTGTCCCCCTCGCTGTGTGTGTGCGTGTCACTCCCTCGCTGTGTGTGTGCGTGTCCCTCTCTCGCTGTGTGTGTGCATGTCCCTCCCTCGCTGTGTGTGTGCGTGTCCCTCCCTCGCTGTGTGTGTGCGTGTCCCTCCCTCGCTGTGTGTGTGCGTGTCCCTCCCTCGCTGTGTGTTTGCGTGTCCCCCCTCGCTGTGTGCGTGCGTGTCCCTCCCTCGCTGTGTGTGTGTCCCTCCCTCGCTGTGTATGTGTGTGTGTCCCTCCCTCGCTGTGTGTGTGCGTGTCCCACCCTCGCTGTGTGTGTGCGTGTCCCTCCCTCGTGGTGTGCGTGTCCCTTCCTCGCTGTGTGTGTGCGTGTCCCTTCCTCGCTGTGTGTGTGCGTGTCCCTCCCTCGCTGTGTGTGTCCCTCACTGTGTTCGTTCCCTCCCTCGTGTGTGTGTGTGCGCGTGCGTGTCCCTCCCTCGTGTGTGTGTTCGTGTCCCTCCCTCGTGTGTGTGTGTGTGTGTGTGTGCGTGCGTGCCCCTCCCTCGTGAGTGTGTGTGTGTGCGTGCGTGTCCCTCCCTCGCTGTGTGCGTGCATGTCCGTCCCTTGCTGTGTGCGTGACCCCTCACTGTGTGTGTGTGTTTGTGTGTGTGTCCCTCCCTCGCTCTGTGTTTGTGTGTCCCTCCCTCGCTGTGTGTGTGCGTGTCCCTCCCTCGCTGTGTGTGCGTGTCCCTCCTCGCTGTGTGTGTGTGTCCCTCCTCGCTGTGTGTGTGCGTGTCCCTCCCTCGCTGTGTGTTTGAGTGTCCCTCCCTCGCTGTATGTGTGCGTGTCCCTCCCTCGCTGTGTGTTCGTGTCCCTCCCTCGCTGTGTGTGCGTGTCCCTCCCTCGCTGTGTGTGTGCGTTTCTCTCCCTCGCTGTGTGTGTGCGTGTCCCTCCCTCGCTGTGTGTGCGTGTCCCTCCCTCGCTGTGTGTGTGCGTGTCCCTCCCTCGCTGTGTGTGTGCGTGTCCCTCCCTCGCTGTGTGTGCGTGTCCCTCCCTCGCTGTGTGTGCGTGTCTATCCCTCGCTGTGTGTGCGTGTCCCTCCCTCGTTGTGTGTGCGTGTCTCTCCCTCACTGTGTGTGTGCGTGTCCCTCCCTCGCGGTGTGTGTGTGTCTGTCCCTCCCTCGCTGTGTGCGTGCGTGTCCCTCCCTCGCTGTGTGCGTGCGTGTCCCTCCCTCGCTGTGTGTGTGCGTTTCTCTCCCTCGCTGTGTGTGTGCGTGTCCCTCCCTCGCTGTGTGTGTGTGTGCGTGTCCCTCCCTCACTGTGTGTGTGTGTGTGTGTGTGTGTCCTTCCCTCACTGTGGGTGCGTGTCCCTCCCTCGCTCTGTGTGTGCTTGTCCCTCCCTCGCTGTGTGTGCGTGTCCCTCGCTCGCTGTGTGTGTGCGTGTCCCTCCCTCGCTGTGTGTGCGTGTTCCTCCCTCGCTGTGTGTGTGTGTGTGCGTGTCCCTCCCTCGCTGTGTGTGTGTGTCCCTCCCTCGCTGTGTGTGTTTGAGTGTGTGCGTGTCCCTCCCTTGGTGTGTGTGCATATTCCTCTTTTGTTGTGTGTGTGTGTCCCTGCCTCGCTGTGTGTGTGTGTGTCCCTGCCTCGCTGTGTGTGTGTGTGTCCCTGCCTCGCTGTGTGTGTGTGTGTCCCTCCCTCGCTGTGTGTGTGTGTGTGTCCCTCCCTCGCTGTGTGTGTGTGTGTGTGTGTGTGTTTCCCTCACTCGCTGTGTGTGTGCGTTTCTCTCCCTCGCTGTGTGTGTGCGTGTCCCTCCCTCGCTGTGTGTGTGTGTGTCCCTCCCTCACTGTGTGTGTGTGTGTGTGTGTGTGTGTGTGTGTGTGTCCCTCCCTCCCTCGCTGTGTGTGCGTGTCCCTCCCTCGCTGTGTGTGCGTGTCCCTCCTCGCTGTGTGTGTGCGTGTCCCTCCCTCGCTGTGTGTGTGAGTGTCCTCCCTCGCTGTGTATGTGCGTGTCCCTCCCTCGCTGTGTGTGCATGTCCCTCCCTCGCTGTGTGTGTGCGTGTCCCTCCCTCGCTGTGTGTGCGTGTCCCTCCCTCGCTGTGTGTGCGTGTCACTCCCTCGCTGTGTGTGCGTGTCCCTCCCTCGTTGTGTGTGCGTGTCTCTCCCTCACTGTGTGTGTGCGTGTCCCTCCCTCGCGGTGTGTGTGTGTCTGTCCCTCCCTCGCTGTGTGCGTGCGTGTCCCTCCCTCGCTGTGTGCGTGCGTTTCTCTCCCTCGCTGTGTGTGTGCGTTTCTCTCCCTCGCTGTGTGTGTGCGTGTCCCTCCCTCGCTGTGTGTGTGTGTGTCCCTCCCTCGCTGTGTGTGCGTGTCCCTCCCTCGCTGTGTGTGCGTGTCCCTCCCTCGCTGTGTGCGTGCCCCCCTCAATGATTGCGAGTGTGTCCCTCCCTCGCTCTATATGAGCGTATCGCTCCCTCACTGTGTGTGTCCCCCTCGCTGTGTGTGTGCGTGTCACTCCCTCGCTGTGTGTGTGCGTGTCCCTCTCTCGCTATGTGTGTGCATTTCCCTCCCTCGCTGTGTGTGTGTGTGTCCCTCCCTCGCTGTGTGTGTGTCCCTCCCTCGCTGTGTGTGTGCGTGTCCCTCCCTCGCCGTGTGTGTGCGTGTTCCCCCTCGCTGTGTGTGTGCTTGTCCCTCCCTCGCTGTGTGCGTGCGTGTCCCTCCCTCGCTGTGTGTGTCCCTGACTGTGTTCGTGTCCCTCCCTCGTGTGTGTGTGTGTGCGTGTCCCTCCCTCGTGTGTGTGTGCGTGTCCCTCCCTCGTGTGTGTGTGTGTGTGTGCGTGCGTGTCCCTCCCTCGCTGTGTGTCCCTCACTGTGTTTGTGTCCCTCCCTCGTGTGTGTGTGCGTGTCCCTCCCTCGTGTGTATGTGTGTGTGTGTGTGTGTGTGCGTGCGTGCCCCTCCCTCGTGAGTGTGTGTGTGTGCGTGCGTGTCCCTCCCTCGCTCTGTGCGTGCATGTCCGTCCCTTGCTGTGTGCGTGACCCCTCACTGTGTGTGTGTTTGTGTGTCCCTCCCTCGCTGTGTGTGTGTGTGTGTGTGTGTGTTTGTCCCTCCCTCGCTGTGTGTGTGTGTGTGTCCCTCCCTCGCTGTGTGTGTGTGTGTGTGTGTGTCCCTCCCTTGGTGTGTGTGCATATTCCTCTTTTATTGTGTATGTGTGTCCCTCCCTCGCTGTGTGTGGGTGTGTGTGTGTGTCCCTGCCTCGCTGTGTGTGTGTCCCTCCCTCACTGTGTGTGTGTGTGTGTGTGTGTGTCCCTCCCTCGCTGTGTGTGTGTGTGTGTGTTTGTGTGTGTGTGTGTCCCTCCCTCACTGTGTGTGTGTGTGTGTTTTCCTCCCTAACTGTGTGTGTGTGTGTGTGTGTGTGTGTGTGTCCCTCCCTCGCTGTGTGTGCGTCCCTCACTGTGTGCGTGTTCCTCCCTCGCTGTGTGTGTGCGTGTCCCTCCCTCGCTGTGTGTGCGTGTCCCTCCCTCGCTGTGTGTGTGTGTGTGCGTGTCCCTTCCTCGCTGTGTGTGTGTGTGTGTGTGTGTGTGTGTCCCTCCCTTGGTGTGTGTGCATATTCCTCTTTTGTTGTGTGTGTGTGTCCCTCCCTCGCTGTGTGTGGGTGTGTGTGTGTGTGTGTGTGTGTGTGTGTGTGTCCCTCCCTCGCTGTGTGTGTGTCCCTCCCTCGCTGTGTGTGTGTGTCCCTCCCTCGCTGTGTGTGTGTGTGTGTGTGTGTGTGTGTGTGTGTGTGTGTGTGTGTGTGTGTGTGTGTCCCTCCCTCGCTGTGTGTGCGTCCCTCACTGTGTGCGTGTTCCTCCCACGCTGTGTGTGTGCGTGTCCCTCCCTCGCTGTGTGTGCGTGTCCCTCCTCGCTGTGTGTGTGTGTCCCTCCTCGCTGTGTGTTTGCGTGTCCCTCCCTCGCTGTGTGTTTGAGTGTCCCTCCCTCGCTGTATGTGTGCGTGTCCCTCCCTCGCTGTGTGTGCGTGTCCCTCCCTCGCTGTGTGTGTGCGTTTCTCTCCCTCGCTGTGTGTGTGCGTGTCCCTCCCTCGCTGTGTGTGCGTGTCCCTCCCTCGCTGTGTGTGTGCGTGTCCCTCCCTCGCTCTGTGTGTGCGTGTCCCTCCCTCGCTGTGTGTGCGTGTCTATCCCTCGCTGTGTGTGCGTGTCCCTCCCTCGTTGTGTGTGCGTGTCTCTCCCTCACTGTGTGTGTGCGTGTCCCTCCCTCGCGGTGTGTGTGTGTCTGTCCCTCCCTCGCTGTGTGCGTGCGTGTCCCTCCCTCGCTGTGTGCGTGCGTGTCCCTCCCTCGCTGTGTGTGTGCGTTTCTCTCCCTCGCTGTGTGTGTGCGTGTCCCTCCCTCGCTGTGTGTGTGTGTGTGTGTCCCTCCCTCACTGTGTGTGTGTGTGTCCCTCCCTCACTGTGTGTGTGTGTGTGTGTGTCCTTCCCTCGCTGTGTGTGCGTGTCCCTCCCTCGCTCTGTGTGTGCTTGTCCCTCCCTCGCTGTGTGTGCGTGTCCCTCGCTCGCTGTGTGTGTGCGTGTCCCTCCCTCGCTGTGTGTGCGTGTTCCTCCCTCGCTGTGTGTGTGTGTGTGCGTGTCCCTCCCTCGCTGTGTGTGTGTGTCCCTCCCTCGCTGTGTGTGTTTGAGTGTGTGCGTGTCCCTCCCTTGGTGTGTGTGCATATTCCTCTTTTGTTGTGTGTGTGTGTCCCTGCCTCGCTGTGTGTGTGTGTGTCCCTACCTCGCTGTGTGTGTGTGTGTCCCTCCCTCGCTGTGTGTGTGTGTGTGTCCCTCCCTCGCTGTGTGTGTGTGTGTGTGTGTGTTTCCCTCCCTCGCTGTGTGTGTGTATGTGTCCCTCCCTCGCTGTGTATGTGTGCGTGCGTGACCCTCCCTCGCTGTGTGTGTGCGTTTCTCTCCCTCGCTGTGTGTGTGCGTGTCCCTCCCTCGCTGTGTGTGTGTGTGTGTGTCCCTCCCTCACTGTGTGTGTGTGTGTGTGTGTGTGTGTGTGTGTCCCTCCCTCGCTGTGTGTGCGTGTCCCTCCCTCGCTGTGTGTGCGTGTCCCTACTCGCTGTGTGTGTGCGTGTCCCTCCCTCGCTGTGTATGTGCGTGTCCCTCCCTCGCTGTGTGTGCATGTCCCTCCCTCGCTGTGTGTGCGTGTCACTCCCTCGCTGTGTGTGCGTGTCACTCCCTCGCTGTGTGTGCGTGTCACTCCCTCGCTGTGTGTGCGTGTCACTCCCTCGCTGTGTGTGCATGTCCCTCCCTCGCTGTGTGTGTGCGTGTCACTCCCTCGCTGTGTGTGCGTGTCACTCCCTCGCTGTGTGTGCGTGTCACTCCCTCGCTGTGTGTGCGTGTCTCTCCCTCGCTGTGTGTGTGCGTATCCCTCCCTCGCTGTGTGTGTGCGTGTCCCTCCCTCGCTGTGTGTGTGCGTGTCCCTCCCTCGCTGTGTGTGCGTGTCCCTCCCTCGCTGTGTGTGCGTGTCCCTCCCTCGCTGTGTGCGTGTCCCCCTCAATGATTGCGAGTGTGTCCCTCCCTCGCTCTATATGAGCGTATCGCTCCCTCGCTGTGTGTGTCCCCCTCGCTGTGTGTGTGCATGTCACTCCCTCGCTGTGTGTGTGCGTATCCCTCTCTCGCTATGTGTGTGCATTTCCCTCCCTCGCTGTGTGTGTGTGTGTGTGTCCCTCCCTCGCTGTGTGTGTGTCCCTCCCTCGCTGTGTGTGTGCGTGTCCCTCCCTCGCTGTGTGTGTGCGTGTTCCCCCTCGCTGTGTGTGTGCGTGTCCCTCCCTCGCTGTGTGCGTGCGTGTCCCTCCCTCGCTGTGTGTGTTCCTCACTGTGTTCGTGTCCCTCCCTCGTGTGTGTGTGTGTGCGTGTCCCTCCCTCGTGTGTGTGTGTGCGCCTGCGTGTCCCTCCCTCGTGTGTGTGTGCGTGTCCCTCCCTCGTGTGTGTGTGTGTGTGCGTGCGTGTCCCTCCCTCGCTGTGTGTCCCTCACTGTGTTTGTGTCCCTCCCTCGTGTGTGTGTGCGTGTCCCTCCCTCGTGTGTGCGTGCGTGTCCCTCCCTCGCTGTGTGCGTGCGTGTCCCTCCCTCGCTGTGTGTGCGTTCCCTCCCTCGCTGTGTGTGCGTGTCCCTCCCTCGCTGTGTGTGCGTGTCCCTCCCTCGCTGTGTGCGCGTATCCCTCCCTCGCTGTGTGCATGCCCCCCTCAATGATTGCGAGTGTGTCCCTCCCTCGCTCTATATGAGCGAATCGCTCCCTCGCTGTGTGTGTCCCCCTCGCTGTGTGTGTGCGTGTCCCTCTCTCGCTGTGTGTGTGCATGTCCCTCCCTCGCTGTGTGTGTGCATGTCCCTCCCTCGCTGTGTGTGTGCGTGTCCCTCCCTCGCTGTGTGTGTGCGTGTCCCTTCCTCGCTGTGTGTGTGCGTGTCCCTCCCTCGCTGTGTGTGTGCGTTTCCCCCCTCGCTGTGTGTGTGCGTGTCCCTCCCTCGCTGTGTGTGTGTCCCTCCCTCGCTGTGTATGTGTGTGTGTCCCTCCCTCGCTGTGTGTGTGCGTGTCCCTCCCTCGTGGTGTGCGTGTCCCTTCCTCACTGTGTGTGTGCGTGTCCCTCCCTTGCTGTGTGCGTTCGTGTCCCTCCCTCGCTGTGTGTGTCCCTCACTGTGTTCGTTCCCTCCCTCGTGTGTGTGTGTGCGCGTGCGTGTCCCTCCCTCGTGTGTGTGTTCGTGTCCCTCCCTCGTGTGTGTGTGTGTGTGCGTGCGTGCCCCTCCCTCGTGAGTGTGTGTGCGTGCGTGCGTGTCCCTCCCTCGCTGTGTGCGTGCATGTCCGTCCCTTGCTGTGTGCGTGACCCCTCAATGTGTGTGTGTGTTTGTGTGTGTGTCCCTCCCTCGCTCTGTGTTTGTGTGTCCCTTCCTCGCTGTGTGTGTGTATGTGTCCCTCCCTCGCTGTGTGTGTGTGTGTCCCTCCCTCGCTGTGTGTGTGTGTGTGTGTGTGTATGTGTGTGTCCTCCTCGCTGTGTGTGTGTGTCCCTCCCTCGCTGTGTGTGTGTCCCTCCCCCACTGTGTGTGTGTGCCCCTCACTCGCTGTGTGTGTGTGTGTGCGTGTCCCTCCCTCGCTGTGTGTGTGTGTGTGTGTGTGTGTGTCCCTCCCTCGCGGTGTGTGTGTGTGTGTGTGTGTGTGTGTCCCTCCCTCGCTGTGTGTGTGTGTGTGTGTGTCCCTCCCTCGCTGTGTGTGTGTGTGTTTGTGTGTCCCTCCCTCGCTGTGTGTGTGTGTGTGTGTGTGTGTGTGTGTGTCCCTCCCTCGCTGTGTGTGCGTCCCTCACTGTGTGCGTGTTCCTCTCTCGCTGTGTGTGTGCGTGTCCCTCCTCGCTGTGTGTGTGCGTGTCCCTTCCTCGCTGTGTGTTTGAGTGTCCCTCCCTCGCTGTATGTGTGCGTGTCCCTCCCTCGCTGTGTGTGCGTGTCCCTCCCTCGCTGTGTGTGTGCGTGTCCCTTCCTCGCTGTGTGTGTGCGTGTCCCTCCCTCGCTGTGTGTGTGCGTTTCCCCCCTCGCTGTGTGTGTGCGTGTCCCTCCCTCGCTGTGTGTGTGTCCCTCCCTCGCTGTGTATGTGTGTGTGTCCCTCCCTCGCTGTGTGTGTGCGTGTCCCTCCCTCGCTGTGTGTGTGCGTGTCCCTCCCTCGTGGTGTGCGTGTCCCTTCCTCACTGTGTGTGTGCGTGTCCCTCCCTTGCTGTGTGCGTTCGTGTCCCTCCCTCGCTGTGTGTGTCCCTCACTGTGTTCGTTCCCTCCCTCGTGTGTGTGTGTGCGCGTGCGTGTCCCTCCCTCGTGTGTGTGTTCGTGTCCCTCCCTCGTGTGTGTGTGTGTGTGTGTGTGTGTGTGTGTGTGTGTGTGCGTGCGTGCCCCTCCCTCGTGAGTGTGTGTGTGTGCGTGCGTGTCCCTCCCTCGCTGTGTGCGTGCATGTCCGTCCCTTGCTGTGTGCGTGACCCCTCACTGTGTGTGTGTGTTTGTGTGTGTGTCCCTCCCTCGCTCTGTGTTTGTGTGTCCCTTCCTCGCTGTGTGTGTGTATGTGTCCCTCCCTCGCTGTGTGTGTGTGTGTGTCCCTCCCTCGCTGTGTGTGTGTGTGTGTGTGTATGTGTGTGTCCTCCTCGCTGTGTGTGTGTGTCCCTCCCTCGCTGTGTGTGTGTCCCTCCCTCACTGTGTGTGTGTGCCCCTCACTCGCTGTGTGTGTGTGTGTGCGTGTCCCTCCCTCGCTGTGTGTGTGTGTGTGTGTGTGTGTGTGTGTGTGTCCCTCCCTAGCTGTGTGTGGGTGGGTGTGTGTGTGTGTGTGTGTGTGTGTGTGTGTGTCCCTCCCTCGCTGTGTGTGTGTCCCTCCCTCGCTGTGTGTGTGTGTGTTTGTGTGTCCCTCCCTCGCTGTGTGTGTGTGTGTGTGTGTGTGTGTGTGTGTGTGTGTGCGTGTGTGTGTGTCCCTCCCTCGCTGTGTGTGCGTCCCTCACTGTGTGCGTGTTCCTCTCTCGCTGTGTGTGTGCGTGTCCCTCCCTCGCTGTGTGTGTGTGTCCCTCCTCGCTGTGTGTGTGCGTGTCCCTTCCTCGCTGTGTGTTTGAGTGTCCCTCCCTCGCTGTATGTGTGCGTGTCCCTCCCTCGCTGTGTGTGCGTGTCCCTCCCTCGCTGTGTGTGCGTGTCCCTCCCTCGCTGTGTGTGCGTGTCCCTCCCTCGCTGTGTGTGTGCGTGTCCCTCCCTCGCTGTGTGTGTGCGTGTCCCTCCCTCGCTGTGTGTGCGTGTCCCTCCCTCGCTGTGTGTGCGTGTCTATCCCTCGCTGTGTGTGCGTGTCCCTCCCTCGTTGTGTGTGCGTGTCTCTCCCTCACTGTGTGTGTGCGTGTCCCTCCCTCGCGGTGTGTGTGTGTCTGTCCCTCCCTCGCTGTGTGCGTGCGTGTCCCTCCCTCGCTGTGTGCGTGCGTGTCCCTCCCTCGCTGTGTGTGTGCGTTTCTCTCCCTCGCTGTGTGTGTGCGTGTCCCTCCCTCGCTGTGTGTGTGTGTGTGTGTCCCTCCCTCACTGTGTGTGTGTGTGTCCCTCCCTCACTGTGTGTGTGTGTGTGTGTGTGTGTGTGTGTGTCCTTCCCTCGCTGTGTGTGCGTGTCCCTCCCTCGCTGTGTGTGCGTGTCCCTCGCTCGCTGTGTGTGTGCGTGTCCCTCCCTCGCTGTGTGTGCGTGTTCCTCCCTCGCTGTGTGTGTGTGTGTGCGTGTCCCTCCCTCGCTGTGTGTGTGTGTCCCTCCCTCGCTGTGTGTGTTTGAGTGTGTGCGTGTCCCTCCCTTGGTGTGTGTGCATATTCCTCTTTTGTTGTGTGTGTGTGTCCCTGCCTTACTGTGTGTGTGTGTGTCCCTGCCTCGCTGTGTGTTTGTGTGTCCCTGCCTCGCTGTGTGTGTGTGTGTCCCTCCCTCGCTGTGTGTGTGTGTGTGTCCCTCCCTCGCTGTGTGTGTGTGTGTGTGTGTGTGTTTCCCTCCCTCGCTGTGTGTGTGTGTGTGTGTGTGTCCCTCCCTCGCTGTGTATGTGTGCGTGCGTGACCCTCTCTCGCTGTGTGTGTGCGTTTCTCTCCCTCGCTGTGTGTGTGCGTGTGTCCGTCCCTCACTGTGTGTGTGTGTTTCCCTCCCTCACTGTGTGTGTGTGTCCCTCCCTCGCTGTGTGTGTGTGTCCCTCCCTCGCTGTGTGTGCGTGTCCCTCCTCGCTGTGTGTGTGCGTGTCCCTCCCTCGCTGTGTGTGTGAGTGTCCTCCCTCGCTGTGTATGTGCGTGTCCCTCCCTCGCTGTGTGTGCATGTCCCTCCCTCGCTGTGTGTGCATGTCCCTCCCTCGCTGTGTGTGTACGTGTCACTCCCTCGCTGTGTGTGCGTGTCACTCCCTCGCTGTGTGTGCGTGTCACTCCCTCGCTGTGTGTGCATGTCCCTCCCTCGCTGTGTGTGTGCGTGTCACTCCCTCGCTGTGTGTGCGTGTCACTCCCTCGCTGTGTGTGCGTGTCACTCCCTCGCTGTGTGTGCGTGTCTCTCCCTCGCTGTGTGTGTGCGTATCCCTCCCTCGCTGTGTGTGTGCGTGTCCCTCCCTCGCTGTGTGTGTGCGTGTCCCTCCCTCGCTGTGTGTGCGTGTCCCTCCCTCGCTGTGTGTGCGTGTCCCTCCCTCGCTGTGTGCGTGCCCCCCTCAATGATTGCGAGTGTGCCCCTCCCTCGCTCTATATGAGCGTATCGCTCCCTCGCTGTGTGTGTCCCCCTCGCTGTGTGTGTGTGTGTCCCTCCCTCGCTGTGTGTGTCCCCCTCGCTGTGTGTGTGTGTGTCCCTCCCTCGCTGTGTGTGTCCCCCTCGCTGTGTGTGTGCGTGTCACTCCCTCGCTGTGTGTGTGCGTGTCCCTCTCTCGCTATGTGTGTGCATTTCCCTCCCTCGCTGTGTGTGTGTGTGTCCCTCCCTCGCTGTGCGTGTGTCCCTCCCTAGCTGTGTGTGTGCGTGTCCCTCCCTCGCTGTGTGTGTGCGTGTTCCCCCTCGCTGTGTGTGTGCGTGTCCCTCCCTTGCTGTGTGCGTGCGTGTCCCTCCCTCGCTGTGTGTGTCCCTGACTGTGTTCGTGTCCCTCCCTCGTGTGTGTGTGTGCGCCTGCGTGTCCCTCCCTCGTGTGTGTGTGCGTGTCCCTCCCTCGCTGTGTGTCCCTCACTGTGTTCGTGTCCCTCCCTCGTGTGTGTGTGCGTGTCCCTCCCTCGTGTGTATGTGTGTGTGTGTGTGTGTGCGTGCGTGCCCCTCCCTCGTGAGTGTGTGTGTGTGCGTGCGTGTCCCTCCCTCGCTGTGTGCGTGCATGTCCGTCCCTTGCTGTGTGCGTGACCCCTCACTGTGTGTGTGTTTGTGTGTCCCTCCCTCGCTGTGTGTGTGTGTGTGTGTGTCCCTCCCTCGCTGTGTGTGTGTGTGTCCCTCCCTCGCTGTGTGTGTGTGTGTCCCTCCCTTGGTGTGTGTGCATATTCCTCTTTTATTGTGTATGTGTGTCCCTCCCTCGCTGTGTGTGGGTGTGTGTGTGTGTCCCTCCCTCGCTGTGTGTGTGTGTGTGTGTGTGTGTGTGTGTCCCTCCCTCACTGTGTGTGTGTGTGTGTTTTCCTCCCTAACTGTGTATGTGTGTGTGTGTGTGTGTGTGTGTGTGTGTGTGTGTGTCCCTCCCTCGCTGTGTGTTCGTGTCCCTCCCTCGCTGTGTGTGTGTGTGTGTTTGTGTGTGTGTGTCCCTCCCTCACTGTGTGTGTGTTTTCCTCCCTAACTGTGTGTGTGTGTGTGTGTGTGTGTGTGTGTGTGTGTGTGTGTGTTACCCTCACTCACTGTGTGTGTGTGTGTGTGTCCCTCCCTCGCTCTGTGTGTGTGTGTGTGTCCCTCCCTCACTGTGTGTGTGTGTCTCCCTCCCTCACTGTGTGTATGTGTGTGTGTGTCCTTCCCTCGCTGTGTGTGCGTGTCCCTCCCTCGTTCTGTGTGTGCGTGTCCCTCCCTCGCTGTGTGTGCTTGTCCCTCCCTCGCTGTGTGTGTGTGTGTCCCTCCCTCGCTGTGTGTGCGTGTCCCTCCCTCGCTGTGTGTGCGTGTCCCTCGCTCGCCGTGTGTGTGCGTGTCCCTCGCTCGCCGTGTGTGTGTGTCCCTCCCTCGCTGTGTGTGCGTGTTCCTCCCTCGCTGTGTGTGTGTGTCCCTCCCTCGCTGTGTGTGTGTTGAGTGCGTGCGTGTCCCTCCCTTGGTGTGTGTGCATATTCCTCTTTTGTTGTGTGTGTGTGTCCCTGCCTCGCTGTGTGTGTGTGTGTCCCTCCCTCGCTGTGTGTGTGTGTGTGTGTTACCCTCACTCGCTGTGTGTGTGTGTGTGTGTCCGTGTGTGTCCCTCCCTCGCTGTGTGTGTGTGTGTGTGTCCCTCCCTCACTGTGTGTGTGTGTCTCCCTCCCTCACTGTGTGTATGTGTGTGTCCTTCCCTCGCAGTGTGTGCGTGTCCCTCCCTCGCTCTGTGTGTGCGTGTCCCTCCCTCGCTGTGTGTGCGTGTCCCTCGCTCGCTGTGTGTGTGCGTGTCCCTCCCTCGCTGTGTGTGTGTGTCCCTCCCTCGCTGTGTGTGCGTGTTCCTCCCTCGCTGTGTGTGTGTGTGTGCGTGTCCCTCCCTCGCTGTGTGTGTGTGTCCCTCCCTCGCTGTGTGTGTGTGTGTGTGTGTGTGTGTTTCCCTCCCTCGCTGTGTGTGTGTGTGTGTGTGTCCCCCTCCCTCGCTGTGTGTGTGTGTGTGTGTGTGTGTGTGTGTCCCTCCCTCACTGTGTTTGTGTGTGTGTGTGTCCCTCCCTCACTGTGTGTGTGTGTGTGTGTGTCCCTCCCTCGCTCTGTGTGCATGTGTGTCCCTCCCTCGCTGAGTGTGCGTCCCTCACTGTGTGCGTGTTCATCCCTCGCTGTGTGTGTGCGTGTCCCTCCCTCGCTGTGTGTGTGTGTCCCTCCCTCGCTGTGTGTGCGTGTCCCTCCCTCGCTGTGTGTGCGTGTCCCTCCTCGCTGTGTGTGTGCGTGTCCCTCCTCGCTGTGTGTGTGAGTGTCCCTCCCTCGCTGTGTATGTGCGTGTCCCTCCCTCGCTGTGTGTGCATGTCCCTCCCTCGGTGTGTGTGCGCGTGTCCCTCCCTCGCTGTATGTGTGCGTGTCCCTCCCTCGCTGTGTGTGCGTGTCCCTCCCTCGCTGTGTGTGCGTGTCCCTCCCTCGCTGTGTGTGTGCGTGTCCCTCCCTCGCTGTGTGTGTGCGTGTCCCTCCCTCGCTGTGTGTGCATGTCCCTCCCTCGCTGTGTGTGCGTGTCTATCCCTCGCTGTGTGTGCGTGTCCCTCCCTCGTTGTGTGTGCGTGTCTCTCCCTCACTGTGTGTGTGCGTGTCCCTCCCTCGCGGTGTGTGTGTGTCTGTCCCTCCCTCGCTGTGTGCGTGCGTGTCCCTCCCTCGCTGTGTGCGTGCGTGTCCCTCCCTCGCTGTGTGTGTGCGTTTCTCTCCCTCGCTGTGTGTGTGCGTGTCCCTCCCTCGCTGTGTGTGTGTGTGTGTGTGTCCCTCCCTCACTGTGTGTGTGTGTGTCCCTCTCTCACTGTGTGTGTGTGTGTGTGTGTGTGTGTGTGTCCTTCCCTCGCTGTGTGTGCGTGTCCCTCCCTCGCTCTGTGTGTGCTTGTCCCTCCCTCGCTGTGTGTGCGTGTCCCTCGCTCGCTGTGTGTGTGCGTGTCCCTCCCTCGCTGTGTGTGCGTGTTCCTCCCTCGCTGTGTGTGTGTGTGTGCGTGTCCCTCCCTCGCTGTGTGTGTGTGTCCCTCCCTCGCTGTGTGTGTTTGAGTGTGTGCGTGTCCCTCCCTTGGTGTGTGTGCATATTCCTGTTTTGTTGTGTGTGTGTGTCCCTGCCTCGCTGTGTGTGTGTGTGTCCCTGCCTCGCTGTGTGTGTGTGTGTCCCTGCCTCGCTGTGTGTGTGTGTGTCCCTCCCTCGCTGTGTGTGTGTGTGTGTCCCTCCCTCGCTGTGTGTGTGTGTGTGTGTGTTTCCCTCCCTCGCTGTGTGTGTGTGTGTGTGTGTGTGTGTCCCTCCCTCGCTGTGTATGTGTGCGTGCGTGACCCTCTCTCGCTGTGTGTGTGCGTTTCTCTCCCTCGCTGTGTGTGTGCGTGTCCCTCCCTCGCTGTGTGTGTGTGTGTGTGTGTCCCTCCCTCACTGTGTGTGTGTGTCCCCCTCCCTCACTGTGTGTGTGTGTCCCTCCCTCGCTGTGTGTGCGTGTCCCTCCCTCGCTGTGTGTGCGTGTCCCTCCCTCGCTGTGTGTGTGCGTGTCCCTCCCTCGCTGTGTGTGCGTGTCCCTCGCTCGCTGTGTGTGTGCGTGTCCCTCCCTCGCTGTGTGTGTGTGTCCCTCCCTCGCTGTGTGTGCGTGTTCCTCCCTCGCTGTGTGTGTGTGTGTGTGTGTCCCTCCCTCGCTGTGTGTGTGTGTGTGTGTGTGTGTGTTTCCCTCCCTCGCTGTGTGTGTGTGTGTGTGTGTCCCCCTCCCTCGCTGTGTGTGTGTGTGTGTGTGTGTGTGTGTCCCTCCCTCACTGTGTTTGTGTGTGTGTGTGTCCCTCCCTCACTGTGTGTGTGTGTGTGTGTGTCCCTCCCTCGCTCTGTGTGCATGTGTGTCCCTCCCTCGCTGAGTGTGCGTACCTCACTGTGTGCGTGTTCATCCCTCGCTGTGTGTGTGCGTGTCCCTCCCTCGCTGTGTGTGTGTGTCCCTCCCTCGCTGTGTGTGCGTGTCCCTCCCTCGCTGTGTGTGCGTGTCCCTCCTCGCTGTGTGTGTGCGTGTCCCTCCTCGCTGTGTGTGTGAGTGTCCCTCCCTCGCTGTGTATGTGCGTGTCCCTCCCTCGCTGTGTGTGCATGTCCCTCCCTCGGTGTGTGTGCGCGTGTCCCTCCCTCGCTGTGTGTGCGTGTCACTCCCTCGCTGTGTGTGCGTGTCCCTCCCTCGCTGTGTGTGTGTGTCCCTCCCTCGCTGTGTGTGTTTGAGTGTGCGCGTGTCCCTCCCTTGGTGTGTGTGCATATTCCTCTTTTGTTGTGTGTGTGTGTCCCAGCCTCGCTGTGTGTGTGTGTTTCCCTCCCTCGCTGTGTGTGTGTGTGTGTGTGTGTGTCCCTCCCTCGCTGTGTGTGTGTGTGTGTGTGTGTGTTTCCCTCCCTCGCTGTGTGTGTGTGTGTGTGTGTGTGTCCCTCCCTCGCTGTGTGTGTGTGTGTGTGTCCCTCCCTCACTGTGTTTGTGTGTGTGTGTGTCCCTCCCTCACTGTGTGTGTCCCTCCCTCGCTCTGTGTGCATGTGTGTCCCTCCCTCGCTGAGTGTGCGTCCCTCACTGTGTGCGTGTTCATCCCTCGCTGTGTGTGTGCGTGTCCCTCCCTCACTGTGTGTGCGTGTCCCTCCCTCACTGTGTGTGCGTGTCCCTCCCTCACTGTGTGTGCGTGTCCCTCCCTCGCTGTGTGTGCGTGTCCCTCCCCGCTGTGTGTGTGCGTGTCCCTCCCTCGCTGTGTGTGTTTGAGTGTGCGCGTGTCCCTCCCTTGGTGTGTGTGCATATTCCTCTTTTGTTGTGTGTGTGTGTCCCAGCCTCGCTGTGTGTGTGTGTTTCCCTCCCTCGCTGTGTGTGTGTGTGTGTGTGTGTGTGTCCCTCCCTCGCTGTGTGTGTGTGTGTGTGTGTGTGTTTCCCTCCCTCGCTGTGTGTGTGTGTGTGTGTGTGTGTGTCCCTCCCTCGCTGTGTGTGTGTGTGTGTGTCCCTCCCTCACTGTGTTTGTGTGTGTGTGTGTCCCTCCCTCACTGTGTGTGTGTGTGTGTGTGTGTCCCTCCCTCGCTCTGTGTGCATGTGTGTCCCTCCCTCGCTGAGTGTGCGTCCCTCACTGTGTGCGTGTTCATCCCTCGCTGTGTGTGTGCGTGTCCCTCCCTCACTGTGTGTGCGTGTCCCTCCCTCACTGTGTGTGCGTGTCCCTCCCTCGCTGTGTGTGCGTGTCCCTCCCTCGCTGTGTGTGCGTGTCCCTCCCCGCTGTGTGTGTGCGTGTCCCTCCCTCGCTGTGTATGTGAGTGTCCCTCCCTGGCTGTGTATGTGCGTGTCCCTCCCTCGCTGTGTGTGCATGTCCCTCCCTCGCTGTGTGTGTGCGTGTCCCTCCCTCTCTGTGTGTGCGTGTCACTCCCTCGCTGTGTGTGCGTGTCCCTCCCTCGCTGTGTGTGCGTGTCCCTCCCTCGCTGTGTGTGCGTGTCTCTCCCTCGCTGTGTGTGTGCGTGTCCCTCCCTCGCTGTGTGCGTGCGTGTCCCTCCCTCGCTGTGTGTGCGTTCCCTCCCTCGCTGTGTGTGCGTGTCCCTCCCTCGCTGTGTGCGCGTGTCCCTCCCTCGCTGTGTGCGCGTGTCCCTCCCTCGCGTGTGCGCGTGTCCCTCCCTCGCTGTGTGCGCGTATCCCTCCCTCGCTGTGTGCATGCCCCCCTCAATGATTGCGAGTGTGTCCCTCCCTCGCTCTATATGAGCGTATCGCTCCCTCGCTGTGTGTGTCCCCCTCGCTGTGTGTGTGCGTGTCACTCCCTCGCTGTGTGTGTGCGTGTCCCTCCCTCGCTGTGTGTGTGCGTGTCCCTCCCTCGCTGTGTGTGTGCGTGTCCCTCCCTCGCTGTGTGCGTGCGTGTCCCTCCCTCGCTGTGTGTGTGCGTGTCCCTCCCTCGCTGTGTGTGTGCGTTTCCCCCCTCGCTGTGTGTGTGCGTGTCCCTCCCTCGCTGTGTGTGTGTCCCTCCCTCGCTGTGTATGTGTGTGTGTCCCTCCCTCGCTGTGTGTGTGCGTGTCCCTCCCTCGCTGTGTGTGTGCGTGTCCCTCCCTCGTGGTGTGCGTGTCCCTTCCTCACTGTGTGTGTGCGTGTCCCTCCCTTGCTGTGTGCGTTCGTGTCCCTCCCTCGCTGTGTGTGTCCCTCACTGTGTTCGTTCCCTCCCTCGTGTGTGTGTGTGCGCGTGCGTGTCCCTCCCTCGTGTGTGTGTTCGTGTCCCTCCCTCGTGTGTGTGTGTGTGTGTGTGTGTGTGTGTGTGCGTGCGTGCCCCTCCCTCGTGAGTGTGTGTGTGTGCGTGCGTGTCCCTCCCTCGCTGTGTGTGTGCATGTCCGTCCCTTGCTGTGTGCGTGACCCCTCACTGTGTGTGTGTGTTTGTGTGTGTGTCCCTCCCTCGCTCTGTGTTTGTGTGTCCCTTCCTCGCTTTGTGTGTGTATGTGTCCCTCCCTCGCTGTGTGTGTGTGTGTGTCCCTCCCTCGCTGTGTGTGTGTGTGTGTGTATGTGTGTGTCCTCCTCGCTGTGTGTGTGTGTCCCTCCCTCGCTGTGTGTGTGTCCCTCCCTCACTGTGTGTGTGTGCCCCTCACTCGCTGTGTGTGTGTGTGTGCGTGTCCCTCCCTCGCTGTGTGTGTGTGTGTGTGTGTGTGTGTCCCTCCCTCGCTGTGTGTGGGTGGGTGTGTGTGTGTGTGTGTGTCCCCCTCCCTCGCTGTGTGTGTGTGTGTGTGTCCCTCCCTCGCTGTGTGTGTGTGTGTTTGTGTGTCCCTCCCTCGCTGTGTGTGTGTGTGTGTGTGTGTGTGTGTGTGTGTGTGTCCCTCCCTCGCTGTGTGTGCGTCCCTCACTGTGTGCGTGTTCCTCCCTCGCTGTGTGTGTGCGTGTCCCTCCCTCGCTGTGTGTGCGTGTCCCTCCTCGCTGTGTGCATGCCCCCCTCAATGATTGCGAGTGTGTCCCTCCCTCGCTCTATATGAGCGTATCGCTCCCTCGCTGTGTGTGTCCCCCTCGCTGTGTGTGTGCGTGTCACTCCCTCGCTGTGTGTGTGCGTGTCCCTCCCTCGCTGTGTGTGTGCGTGTCCCTCCCTCGCTGTGTGTGTGCGTGTCCCTCCCTCGCTGTGTGTGTGCGTGTCCCTCCCTCGCTGTGTGTGTGCGTTTCCCCCCTCGCTGTGTGTGTGCGTGTCCCTCCCTCGCTGTGTGTGTGTCCCTCCCTCGCTGTGTATGTGTGTGTGTCCCTCCCTCGCTGTGTGTGTGCGTGTCCCTCCCTCGCTGTGTGTGTGCGTGTCCCTCCCTCGTGGTGTGCGTGTCCCTTCCTCACTGTGTGTGTGCGTGTCCCTCCCTTGCTGTGTGCGTTCGTGTCCCTCCCTCGCTGTGTGTGTCCCTCACTGTGTTCGTTCCCTCCCTCGTGTGTGTGTGTGCGCGTGCGTGTCCCTCCCTCGTGTGTGTGTTCGTGTCCCTCCCTCATGTGTGTGTGTGTGTGTGTGTGTGTGTGTGTGCGTGCGTGCCCCTCCCTCGTGAGTGTGTGTGTGTGCGTGCGTGTCCCTCCCTCGCTGTGTGCGTGCATGTCCGTCCCTTGCTGTGTGCGTGACCCCTCACTGTGTGTGTGTGTTTGTGTGTGTGTCCCTCCCTCGCTCTGTGTTTGTGTGTCCCTTCCTCGCTTTGTGTGTGTATGTGTCCCTCCCTCGCTGTGTGTGTGTGTGTGTCCCTCCCTCGCTGTGTGTGTGTGTGTGTGTATGTGTGTGTCCTCCTCGCTGTGTGTGTGTGTCCCTCCCTCGCTGTGTGTGTGTCCCTCCCTCACTGTGTGTGTGTGCCCCTCACTCGCTGTGTGTGTGTGTGTGTGTGTGTCCCTCCCTCGCTGTGTGTGGGTGGGTGTGTGTGTGTGTGTGTGTCCCTCCCTCGCTGTGTGTGTGTGTGTGTGTCCCTCCCTCGCTGTGTGTGTGTGTGTTTGTGTGTCCCTCCCTCGCTGTGTGTGTGTGTGTGTGTGTGTGTGTGTGTGTGTGTGTGTCCCTCCCTCGCTGTGTGTGCGTCCCTCACTGTGTGCGTGTTCCTCCCTCGCTGTGTGTGTGCGTGTCCCTCCCTCGCTGTGTGTGCGTGTCCCTCCTCGCTGTGTGTGTGTGTCCCTCCTCGCTGTGTGTGTGCGTGTCCCTTCCTCGCTGTGTGTTTGAGTGTCCCTCCCTCGCTGTATGTGTGCGTGTCCCTCCCTCGCTGTGTGTGCGTGTCCCTCCCTCGCTGTGTGTGCGTGTCCCTCCCTCGCTGTGTGTGTGCGTGTCCCTCCCTCGCTGTGTGTGTGCGTGTCCCTCCCTCGCTGTGTGTGCATGTCCCTCCCTCGCTGTGTGTGCGTGTCTATCCCTCGCTGTGTGTGCGTGTCCCTCCCTCGTTGTGTGTGCGTGTCTCTCCCTCACTGTGTGTGTGCGTGTCCCTCCCTCGCGGTGTGTGTGTGTCTGTCCCTCCCTCGCTGTGTGCGTGCGTGTCCCTCCCTCGCTGTGTGCGTGCGTGTCCCTCCCTCGCTGTGTGTGTGCGTTTCTCTCCCTCGCTGTGTGTGTGCGTGTCCCTCCCTCGCTGTGTGTGTGTGTGTGTGTGTCCCTCCCTCACTGTGTGTGTGTGTGTCCCTCTCTCACTGTGTGTGTGTGTGTGTGTGTGTGTGTGTGTCCTTCCCTCGCTGTGTGTGCGTGTCCCTCCCTCGCTCTGTGTGTGCTTGTCCCTCCCTCGCTGTGTGTGCGTGTCCCTCGCTCGCTGTGTGTGTGCGTGTCCCTCCCTCGCTGTGTGTGCGTGTTCCTCCCTCGCTGTGTGTGTGTGTGTGCGTGTCCCTCCCTCGCTGTGTGTGTGTGTCCCTCCCTCGCTGTGTGTGTTTGAGTGTGTGCGTGTCCCTCCCTTGGTGTGTGTGCATATTCCTGTTTTGTTGTGTGTGTGTGTCCCTGCCTCGCTGTGTGTGTGTGTGTCCCTGCCTCGCTGTGTGTGTGTGTGTCCCTGCCTCGCTGTGTGTGTGTGTGTCCCTCCCTCGCTGTGTGTGTGTGTGTGTCCCTCCCTCGCTGTGTGTGTGTGTGTGTGTGTTTCCCTCCCTCGCTGTGTGTGTGTGTGTGTGTGTGTGTGTCCCTCCCTCGCTGTGTATGTGTGCGTGCGTGACCCTCTCTCGCTGTGTGTGTGCGTTTCTCTCCCTCGCTGTGTGTGTGCGTGTCCCTCCCTCGCTGTGTGTGTGTGTGTGTGTGTCCCTCCCTCACTGTGTGTGTGTGTCCCCCTCCCTCACTGTGTGTGTGTGTCCCTCCCTCGCTGTGTGTGCGTGTCCCTCCCTCGCTGTGTGTGCGTGTCCCTCCCTCGCTGTGTGTGTGAGTGTCCTCCCTCGCTGTGTATGTGCGTGTCCCTCCCTCGCTGTGTGTGCATGTCCCTCCCTCGCTGTGTGTGCATGTCCCTCCCTCGCTGTGTGTGTACGTGTCACTCCCTCGCTGTGTGTGCGTGTCACTCCCTCGCTGTGTGTGTGCGTGTCACTCCCTCGCTGTGTGTGCATGTCCCTCCCTCGCTGTGTGTGTGCGTGTCACTCCCTCGCTGTGTGTGCGTGTCACTCCCTCGCTGTGTGTGCGTGTCTCTCCCTCGCTGTGTGTGTGCGTATCCCTCCCTCGCTGTGTGTGTGCGTGTCCCTCCCTCGCTGTGTGTGTGCGTGTCCCTCCCTCGCTGTGTGTGCGTGTCCCTCCCTCGCTGTGTGTGCGTGTCCCTCCCTCGCTGTGTGCGTGCCCCCCTCAATGATTGCGAGTGTGCCCCTCCCTCGCTCTATATGAGCGTATCGCTCCCTCGCTGTGTGTGTCCCCCTCGCTGTGTGTGTGTGTGTCCCTCCCTCGCTGTGTGTGTCCTCCTCGCTGTGTGTGTGCGTGTCACTCCCTCGCTGTGTGTGTGCGTGTCCCTCTCTCGCTATGTGTGTGCATTTCCCTCCCTCGCTGTGTGTGTGTGTGTCCCTCCCTCGCTGTGCGTGTGTCCCTCCCTAGCTGTGTGTGTGCGTGTCCCTCCCTCGCTGTGTGTGTGCGTGTTCCCCCTCGCTGTGTGTGTGCGTGTCCCTCCCTTGCTGTGTGCGTGCGTGTCCCTCCCTCGCTGTGTGTGTCCCTGACTGTGTTCGTGTCCCTCCCTCGTGTGTGTGTGTGCGCCTGCGTGTCCCTCCCTCGTGTGTGTGTGCGTGTCCCTCCCTCGTGTGTGTGTGTGTGCGTGCGTGTCCCTCCCTCGCTGTGTGTCCCTCACTGTGTTCGTGTCCCTCCCTCGTGTGTGTGTGCGTGTCCCTCCCTCGTGTGTATGTGTGTGTGTGTGTGTGTGTGCGTGCGTGCCCCTCCCTCGTGAGTGTGTGTGTGTGCGTGCGTGTCCCTCCCTCGCTGTGTGCGTGCATGTCCGTCCCTTGCTGTGTGCGTGACCCCTCACTGTGTGTGTGTTTGTGTGTCCCTCCCTCGCTGTGTGTGTGTGGGTGTGTGTGTGTGTCCCTGCCTCGCTGTGTGTGTGTCCCTCCCTCACTGTGTGTGTGTGTGTGTGTGTCCCTCCCTCACTGTGTGTGTGTTTTCCTCCCTAACTGTGCGTGTGTGTGTGTGTGTGTTACCCTCACTCACTGTGTGTGTGTGTGTGTGTCCCTCCCTCGCTCTGTGTGTGTGTGTGTGTGTCCCTCCCTCACTGTGTGTGTGTGTCTCCCTCCCTCACTGTGTGTGTGTGTGTGTGTCCTTCCCTCGCTGTGTGTGCGTGTCCCTCCCTCGTTCTGTGTGTGCGTGTCCCTCCCTCGCTGTGTGTGCTTGTCCCTCCCTCGCTGTGTGTGTGTGTGTCCCTCCCTCGCTGTGTGTGCGTGTCCCTCCCTCGCTGTGTGTGCGTGTCCCTCCCTCGCTGTGTGTGTGCGTGTCCCTCCCTCGCTGTGTGCGTGTCCCTCGCTCGCTGTGTGTGTGTGTCCCTCCCTCGCTGTGTGTGCGTGTTCCTCCCTCGCTGTGTGTGTGTGTCCCTCCCTCGCTGTGTGTGTGTTGAGTGCGTGCGTGTCCCTCCCTTGGTGTGTGTGCATATTCCTCTTTTGTTGTGTGTGTGTGTCCCTGCCTCGCTGTGTGTGTGTGTGTCCCTCCCTCGCTGTGTGTGTGTGTGTGTGTGTTACCCTCACTCGCTGTGTGTGTGTGTGTGTGTGTGTGTGTGTGTCCCTCCCTCGCTGTGTGTGTGTGTGTGTGTCCCTCCCTCACTGTGTGTGTGTGTCTCCCTCCCTCACTGTGTGTATGTGTGTGTCCTTCCCTCGCTGTGTGTGCGTGTCCCTCCCTCGCTCTGTGTGTGCGTGTCCCTCCCTCGCTGTGTGTGTGCGTGTCCCTCCCTCGCTGTGTGTGTGTGTCCCTCCCTCGCTGTGTGTGCGTGTTCCTCCCTCGCTGTGTGTGTGTGTGTGCGTGTCCCTCCCTCGCTGTGTGTGTGTGTCCCTCCCTCGCTGTGTGTGTTTGAGTGTGCGCGTGTCCCTCCCTTGGTGTGTGTGCATATTCCTCTTTTGTTGTGTGTGTGTCCCTGCCTCGCTGTGTGTGTGTGTGTCCCTCCCTCGCTGTGTGTGTGTGTGTGTGTGTGTGTGTGTGTGTGTGTGTGTGTGTGTCCCTCCCTCGCTGTGTGTGTGTGTGTGTGTGTTTCCCTCCCTCGCTGTGTGTGTGTGTGTGTGTGTCCCCCTCCCTCGCTGTGTGTGTGTGTGTGTGTGTCCCTCCCTCACTGTGTTTGTGTGTGTGTGTGTCCCTCCCTCACTGTGTGTGTGTGTGTGTGTGTGTCCCTCCCTCGCTCTGTGTGCATGTGTGTCCCACCCTCGCTGAGTGTGCGTCCCTCACTGTGTGCGTGTTCATCCCTCGCTGTGTGTGTGCGTGTCCCTCCCTCGCTGTGTGTGCGTGTCCCTCCCTCGCTGTGTGTGCGTGTCCCTCCTCGCTGTGTGTGTGCGTGTCCCTCCTCGCTGTGTGTGTGAGTGTCCCTCCCTCGCTGTGTATGTGCGTGTCCCTCCCTCGCTGTGTGTGCATGTCCCTCCCTCGCTGTGTGTGTGCGTGTCCCTCCCTCGCTGTGTGTGCGTGTCACTCCCTCGCTGTGTGTGCGTGTCCCTCCCTCGCTGTGTGTGCGTGTCTCTCCCTCGCTGTGTGTGTGCGTATCCCTCCCTCGCTGTGTGTGTGCGTGTCCCTCCCTCGCTGTGTGCGTGCGTGTCCCTCCCTCGCTGTGTGTGCGTGTCCCTCCCTCGCTGTGTGCGCGTGTCCCTCCCTCGCTGTGTGCGAGTGTCCCTCCCTCGCTGTGTGCGCGTATCCCTCCCTCGCTGTGTGCATGCCCCCCTCAATGATTGCGAGTGTGTCCCTCCCTCGCTCTATATGAGCGTATCGCTCCCTCGCTGTGTGTGTCCCCCTCGCTGTGTGTGTGCGTGTCACTCCCTCGCTGTGTGTGTGCGTGTCCCTCTCTCGCTGTGTGTGTGCATGTCCCTCCCTCGCTGTGTGTGTGCGTGTCCCTCCCTCGCTGTGTGTGTGCGTGTCCCTCCCTCGCTGTGTGTGTGCGTATCCCTCCCTCGCTGTGTGTGTGCGTGTCCCCCCTCGCTGTGTGTGTGCGTGTCACTCCCTCGCTGTGTGTGTGTCCCTCCCTCGCTGTGTATGTGTGTGTATCCCTCCCTCGCTGTGTGTGTGCGTGTCCCGCCCTCGCTGTGTGTGTGCGTGTCCCTCCCTCGTGGTGTGCGTGTCCCTTCCTCGCTGTGTGTGTGCGTGTCCCTCCCTCGCTGTGTGTGTCCCTCACTGTGTTCGTTCCCTCCCTCGTGTGTGTGTGTGCGCGTGCGTGTCCCTCCCTCGTGTGTGTGTGTGTGTGTGTGTGTGTGTGCGTGCGTGCCCCTCCCTCGTGAGTGTGTGTGTGTGCGTGCGTGTCCCTCCCTCGCTGTGTGCGTGCATGTCCGTCCCTTGCTGTGTGCGTGACCCCTCACTGTGTGTGTGTGTTTGTGTGTGTGTCCCTCCCTCGCTCTGTGTTTGTGTGTCCCTCCCTCGCTGTGTGTGTGTATGTGTCCCTCCCTCGCTGTGTGTGTGTGTGTCCCTCCCTCGCTGTGTGTGTGTGTATGTGTGTGTCCTCCTCGCTGTGTGTGTGTGTCCCTCCCTCGCTGTGTGTGTGTCCCTCCCTCACTGTGTGTGTGTGCCCCTCCCTCGCTGTGTGTGTGTGCGTCCCTCCCTCGCTGTGTGTGTGTGTGCGTGTGTGTCCGTGTCCCTCCCTCGCTGTGTGTGTGTGTGTGTGTGTGTGTGTGTGTCCCTCCCTTGGTGTGTGTGCATATTCCTCTTTTGTTGTGTGTGTGTGTCCCTCCCTCGCTGTGTGTGGGTGGGTGTGTGTGTGTGTGTGTCCCTCCCTCGCTGTGTGTGTGTGTGTTTGTGTGTCCCTCCCTCGCTGTGTGTGTGTGTGTGTGTGTGTGTGTGTGTGTCCCTCCCTCGCTGTGTGTGCGTCCCTCACTGTGTGCGTGTTCCTCCCTCGCTGTGTGTGTGCGTGTCCCTCCCTCGCTGTGTGTGC
The DNA here is from genome assembly GCF_047496795.1 of Chiloscyllium punctatum. Classification (NCBI taxonomy): domain Eukaryota; kingdom Metazoa; phylum Chordata; class Chondrichthyes; order Orectolobiformes; family Hemiscylliidae; genus Chiloscyllium; species Chiloscyllium punctatum. The sequence goes on from NW_027309865.1 coordinate 572,468, forward strand.
GTGTCCCTCCTCGCTGTGTGTGTGTGTCCCTCCTCGCTGTGTGTGTGCGTGTCCCTCCCTCGCTGTGTGTTTGAGTGTCCCTCCCTCGCTGTATGTGTGCGTGTCCCTCCCTCGCTGTATGTGTGCGTGTCCCTCCCTCGCTGTGTGTGCGTGTCCCTCCCTCGCTGTGTGTGCGTGTCCCTCCCTCGCTGTGTGTGTGCGTTTCTCTCCCTCGCTGTGTGTGTGCGTGTCCCTCCCTCGCTGTGTGTGCGTGTCCCTCCCTCGCTGTGTGTGTGCGTGTCCCTCCCTCACTGTGTGTGTGCGTGTCCCTCCCTCGCTGTGTGTGCGTGTCCCTCCCTCGCTGTGTGTGCGTGTCCCTCCTTCGCTGTGTGTGCGTGTCTATCCCTCGCTGTGTGTGCGTGTCCCTCCCTCGTTGTGTGTGCGTGTCTCTCCCTCACTGTGTGTGTGTGTCTGTCCCTCCCTCGCTGTGTGCGTGGTGTCCCTCCCTCGCTGTGTGCGTGCGTGTCCCTCCCTCGCTGTGTGTGTGCGTTTCTCTCCCTCGCTGTGTGTGTGCGTGTCCCTCCCTCGCTGTGTGTGTGTGTGTGTGTGTGTGTGTCCCTCCCTCGCTGTGTGTGTGTGTGTCCCTCCCTCACTGTGTGTGTGTGTGTGTGTGTGTCCTTCCCTCGCTGTGTGTGCGTGTCCCTCCCTCGCTCTGTGTGTGCTTGTCCCTCCCTCGCTGAGTGTGCGTGTCCCTCGCTCGCTGTGTGTGTGCGTGTCCCTCCCTCGCTGTGTGTGCGTGTTCCTCCCTCGCTGTGTGTGTGTGTGTGCGTGTCCCTCCCTCGCTGTGTGTGTGTGTCCCTCCCTCGCTGTGTGTGTTTGAGTGTGTGCGTGTCCCTCCCTTGGTGTGTGTGCATATTCCTCTTTTGTTGTGTGTGTGTGTCCCTGCCTCGCTGTGTGTGTGTGTGTCCCTGCCTCGCTGTGTGTGTGTGTGTCCCTGCCTCGCTGTGTGTGTGTGTGTCCCTGCCTCGCTGTGTGTGTGTGTGTCCCTCCCTCGCTGTGTGTGTGTGTGTGTGTGTCCCTCCCTCGCTGTGTGTGTGTGTGTGTGTGTGTTTCCCTCCCTCGCTGTGTGTGTGTGTGTGTGTGTGTGTCCCTCCCTCGCTGTGTATGTGTGCGTGCGTGACCCTCCCTCGCTGTGTGTGTGCGTTTCTCTCCCTCGCTGTGTGTGTGCGTGTCCCTCCCTCGCTGTGTGTGTGTGTGTGTGTCCCTCCCTCACTGTGTGTGTGTGTGTCCCTCCCTCACTGTGTGTGTGTGTGTCCCTCCCTCGCTGTGTGTGCGTGTCCCTCCCTCGCTGTGTGTGCGTGTCCCTCCTCGCTGTGTGTGTGCGTGTCCCTCCCTCGCTGTGTGTGTGAGTGTCCTCCCTCGCTGTGTATGTGCGTGTCCCTCCCTCGCTGTGTGTGCATGTCCCTCCCTCGCTGTGTGTGCATGTCCCTCCCTCGCTGTGTGTGTGCGTGTCACTCCCTCGCTGTGTGTGCGTGTCACTCCCTCGCTGTGTGTGCGTGTCACTCCCTCGCTGTGTGTGTGCGTGTCACTCCCTCGCTGTGTGTGCGTGTCACTCCCTCGCTGTGTGTGCGTGTCCCTCCCTCGCTGTGTGTGCGTGTCTCTCCCTCGCTGTGTGTGTGCGTATCCCTCCCTCGCTGTGTGTGTGCGTGTCCCTCCCTCGCTGTTTGTGTGCGTGTCCCTCCCTCGCTGTGTGTGCGTTCCCTCCCTCGCTGTGTGTGCGTGTCCCTCCCTCGCTGTGTGCGTGCCCCCCTCAATGATTGCGAGTGTGTCCCTCCCTCGCTCTATATGAGCGTATCGCTCCCTCGCTGTGTGTGTCCCCCTCCCTGTGTGTGTGTGTCCCTCCCTCGCTGTGTGTCCCCCCCTCGCTGTGTGTGTGCGTGTCACTCCCTCGCTGTGTGTGTGCGTGTCCCTCTCTCGCTATGTGTGTGCATTTCCCTCCCTCGCTGTGTGTGTGTGTGTCCCTCCCTCGCTGTGTGTGTGTCCCTCCCTCGCTGTGTGTGTGCGTGTCCCTCCCTCACTGTGTGTGTGCGTGTTCCCCCTCGCTGTGTGTGTGCGTGTCCCTCCCTCGCTGTGTGCGTGCGTGTCCCTCCCTCGCTGTGTGTGTCCCTCACTGTGTTCGTGTCCCTCCCTCGTGTGTGTGTGTGTGTGCGTGTCCCTCCCTCGTGTGTGTGTGTGCGCCTGCGTGTCCCTCCCTCGTGTGTGTGTGCGTGTCCCTCCCTCGTGTGTGTGCGTGTGCGTGCGTGTCCCTCCCTCGCTGTGTGTCCCTCACTGTGTTCGTGTCCCTCCCTCGTGTGTGTGTGTGCGTGTCCCTCCCTCGTGTGTATGTGTGTGTGTGTGTGTGTGTGCGTGCGTGCCCCTCCCTCGTGAGTGTGTGTGTGTGCGTGCGTGTCCGTCCCTTGCTGTGTGCGTGACCCCTCACTGTGTGTGTGTTTGTGTGTCCCTCCCTCGCTGTGTGTGTGTGTGTGTGTCCCTCCCTCGCTGTGTGTGTGTGTGTGTGTGTCCTTCCCTCGCTGTGTGTGTGTGTGTCCCTCCCTCGCTGTGTGTGTGCGTGTCCCTCCCTCGCTGTGTGTGTGTGTGTGTGTGTGTGTGTGTGTGTGTGTCCCTCCCTTGGTGTGTGTGTGTGTGTGTGTGTGTGTCCCTGCCTCGCTGTGTGTGTGTCCCTCCCTCACTGTGTGTGTGTGTGTGTGTGTGTCCCTCCCTCGCTGTGTGTGTGTGTGTGTGTGTTTGTGTGTGTGTGTGTCCCTCCCTCACTGTGTGTGTGTGTGTGTGTGTGTGTGTGTCCCTCCCTCGCTGTGTGTTCGTGTCCCTCCCTCGCTGTGTGTGTGTGTGTGTGTTTTCCTCCCTAACTGTGTGTGTGTATGTGTGTGTGTGTGTGTGTGTGTTACCCTCACTCGCTGTGTGTGTGTGTCCCTCCCTCACTGTGTGTGTGTGTCTCCCTCCCTCACTGTGTGTGTGTTTGTGTCCTTCCCTCGCTGTGTGTGCGTGTCCCTCCCTCGCTCTGTGTGTGCGTGTCCCTCCCTCGCTGTGTGTGCGTGTCCCTCCCTCGCTGTGTGTGTGTGTGTCCCTCCCTCGCTGTGTGTGCGTGTCCCTCCCTCGCTGTGTGTGCGTGTCCCTCCCTCGCTGTGTGTGCGTGTCCCTCGCTCGCCGTGTGTGTGCGTGTCCCTCCCTCGCTGTGTGTGTGTGTCCCTCCCTCGCTGTGTGTGCGTGTTCCTCCCTCGCTGTGTGTGTGTGTCCCTCCCTCGCTGTGTGTGTGTTGAGTGCGTGCGTGTCCCTCCCTTGGTGTGTGTGCATATTCTTCTTTTGTTGTGTGTGTGTGTCCCTCCCTCGCTGTGTGTGTGTGTCCCTGCCTCGCTGTGTGTGTGTGTGTCCCTCCCTCGCTGTGTGTGTGTGTGTGTGTGTTACCCTCACTCGCTGTGTGTGTGTGTGTGTGTGTGACCCTCCCTCGCTGTGTGTGTGTGTGTGTGTGTGTCCCTCCCTCACTGTGTGTGTGTGTCTCCCTCCCTCACTGTGTGTGTGTGTGTGTCCTTCCCTCGCTGTGTGTGTGTGTCCCTCCCTCGCTCTGTGTGTGCGTGTCCCTCCCTCGCTGTGTGTGCGTGTCCCTCGCTCGCTGTGTGTGTGCGTGTCCCTCCCTCGTTGTGTGTGTGTGTCCCTCCCTCGCTGTGTGTGCGTGTTCCTCCCTCGCTGTGTGTGTGTGTGTGCGTGTCCCTCCCTCGCTGTGTGTGTGTGTCCCTCCCTCGCTGTGTGTGCGTGTTCCTCCCTCGCTGTGTGTGTGTGTCCCTCCCTCGCTGTGTGTGTGTTGAGTGCGTGCGTGTCCCTCCCTTGGTGTGTGTGCATATTCCTCTTTTGTTGTGTGTGCGTGTCACTCCCTCGCTGTGTGTGCGTGTCCCTCCCTCGCTGTGTGTGCGTGTCTCTCCCTCGCTGTGTGTGTGCGTATCCCTCCCTCGCTGTGTGTGTGCGTGTCCCTCCCTCGCTGTGTGCGTGCGTGTCCCTCCCTCGCTGTGTGCGCGTGTCCCTCCCTCGCTGTGTGCGCGTGTCCCTCCCTCGCTGTGTGCGCGTGTCCCTCCCTCGCTGTGTGCGTGCCCCCCTCAATGATTGCGAGTGTGTCCCTCCCTCGCTCTATATGAGCGTATCGCTCCCTCGCTGTGTGTGTCCCCCTCGCTGTGTGTGTGCGTGTCACTCCCTCGCTGTGTGTGTGCATGTCCCTCCCTCGCTGTGTGCGTGCGTGTCCCTCCCTCGCTGTGTGTGTGTCCCTCCCTCGCTGTGTGTGTGCGTGTCCCTCCCTCGCTGTGTGTGTGCGTGTCCCTCCCTCGCTGTGTGTGTGCGTGTCCCCCCTCGCTGTGTGTGTGCGTGTCCCTCCCTCGCTGTGTGTGCGTGTCTATCCCTCGCTGTGTGTGCGTGTCCCTCCCTCGTTGTGTGTGCGTGTCTCTCCCTCACTGTGTGTGTGCGTGTCCCTCCCTCGCGGTGTGTGTGTGTCTGTCCCTCCCTCGCTGTGTGTGTGCGTGTCCCTCCCTCGCTGTGTGCGTTCGTGTCCCTCCCTCGCTGTGTGTGTCCATCACTGTGTTCGTTCCCTCCCTCGTGTGTGTGTGTGCGCGTGCGTGTCCCTCCCTCGTGTGTGTGTTCGTGTCCCTCCCTCGTGTGTGTGTGTGTGTGTGCGTGCGTGTCCCTCCCTCGCTGTGTGCGTGCATGTCCGTCCCTTGCTGTGTGCGTGACCCCTCACTGTGTGTGTGTGTTTGTGTGTGTGTCCCTCCCTCGCTCTGTGTTTGTGTGTCCCTCCCTCGCTGTGTGTGTGTATGTGTCCCTCCCTCGCTGTGTGTGTGTGTGTCCCTCCCTCGCTGTGTGTGTGTGTGTGTGTGTGTATGTGTGTGTCCTCCTCGCTGTGTGTGTGTGTCCCTCCCTCGCTGTGTGTGTGTGCCCCTCCCTCGCTGTGTGTGTGTGTGCGTCCCTCCCTCGCTGTGTGTGTGTGTGTGTGTGTGCGTGTCCCTCCCTCGCTGTGTGTGTGTGTGTGTGTGTGTGTGTGTGTCCCTCCCTTGGTGTGTGTGCATATTCCTCTTTTGTTGTGTGTGTGTGTCCCTCCCTCGCTGTGTGTGGGTGGGTGTGTGTGTGTGTGTGTGTGTCCCTCCCTCGCTGTGTGTGTGTCCCTCCCTCGCTGTGTGTGTGTGTGTCCCTCCCTCGCTGTGTGTGCGTCCCTCACTGTGTGCGTGTTCCTCCCTCGCTGTGTGTGTGCGTGTCCCTCCCTCGCTGTGTGTGCGTGTCCCTCCTCGCGGTGTGTGTGTGTCCCTCCTCGCTGTGTGTGTGCGTGTCCCTCCCTCGCTGTGTGTTTGAGTGTCCCTCCCTCGCTGTATGTGTGCGTGTCCCTCCCTCGCTGTGTGTGCGTGTCCCTCCCTCGCTGTGTGTGCGTGTCCCTCCCTCGCTGTGTGTGTGCGTTTCTCTCCCTCGCTGTGTGTGTGCGTGTCCCTCCCTCGCTGTGTGTGCGTGTCCCTCCCTCGCTGTGTGTGTGCGTGTCCCTCCCTCGCTGTGTGTGTGCGTGTCCCTCCCTCGCTGTGTGTGCGTGTCCCTCCCTCGCTGTGTGTGCGTGTCTATCCCTCGCTGTGTGTGCGTGTCCCTCCCTCGTTGTGTGTGCGTGTCTCTCCCTCACTGTGTGTGTGCGTGTCCCTCCCTCGCGGTGTGTTTGTGTCTGTCCCTCCCTCGCTGTGTGCGTGCGTGTCTCTCCCTCGCTGTGTGCGTGCGTGTCCCTCCCTCGCTGTGTGTGTGCGTTTCTCTCCCTCGCTGTGTGTGTGCGTGTCCCTCCCTCGCTGTGTGTGTGTGTGTGTGTCCCTCCCTCACTGCGTGTGTGTGTGTCCCTCCCTCACTGTGTGTGTGTGTCTCCCTCCCTCACTGTGTGTGTGTTTGTGTCCTTCCCTCGCTGTGTGTGCGTGTCCCTCCCTCGCTCTGTGTGTGCGTGTCCCTCCCTCGCTGTGTGTGCGTGTCCCTCCCTCGCTGTGTGTGTGTGTGTCCCTCCCTCGCTGTGTGTGCGTGTCCCTCCCTCGCTGTGTGTGCGTGTCCCTCCCTCGCTGTGTGTGCGTGTCCCTCGCTCGCCGTGTGTGTGCGTGTCCCTCCCTCGCTGTGTGTGTGTGTCCCTCCCTCGCTGTGTGTGCGTGTTCCTCCCTCGCTGTGTGTGTGTGTCCCTCCCTCGCTGTGTGTGTGTTGAGTGCGTGCGTGTCCCTCCCTTGGTGTGTGTGCATATTCTTCTTTTGTTGTGTGTGTGTCTCCCTCCCTCGCTGTGTGTGTGTGTCCCTGCCTCGCTGTGTGTGTGTGTGTCCCTCCCTCGCTGTGTGTGTGTGTGTGTGTGTTACCCTCACTCGCTGTGTGTGTGTGTGTGTGTGTGACCCTCCCTCGCTGTGTGTGTGTGTGTGTGTGTGTCCCTCCCTCACTGTGTGTGTGTGTCTCCCTCCCTCACTGTGTGTGTGTGTGTGTCCTTCCCTCGCTGTGTGTGTGTGTCCCTCCCTCGCTCTGTGTGTGCGTGTCCCTCCCTCGCTGTGTGTGCGTGTCCCTCGCTCGCTGTGTGTGTGCGTGTCCCTCCCTCGTTGTGTGTGTGTGTCCCTCCCTCGCTGTGTGTGCGTGTTCCTCCCTCGCTGTGTGTGTGTGTGTGCGTGTCCCTCCCTCGCTGTGTGTGTGTGTCCCTCCCTCGCTGTGTGTGCGTGTTCCTCCCTCGCTGTGTGTGTGTGTCCCTCCCTCGCTGTGTGTGTGTTGAGTGCGTGCGTGTCCCTCCCTTGGTGTGTGTGCATATTCCTCTTTTGTTGTGTGTGCGTGTCACTCCCTCGCTGTGTGTGCGTGTCCCTCCCTCGCTGTGTGTGCGTGTCTCTCCCTCGCTGTGTGTGTGCGTATCCCTCCCTCGCTGTGTGTGTGCGTGTCCCTCCCTCGCTGTGTGCGTGCGTGTCCCTCCCTCGCTGTGTGCGCGTGTCCCTCCCTCGCTGTGTGCGCGTGTCCCTCCCTCGCTGTGTGCGCGTGTCCCTCCCTCGCTGTGTGCGTGCCCCCCTCAATGATTGCGAGTGTGTCCCTCCCTCGCTCTATATGAGCGTATCGCTCCCTCGCTGTGTGTGTCCCCCTCGCTGTGTGTGTGCGTGTCACTCCCTCGCTGTGTGTGTGCATGTCCCTCCCTCGCTGTGTGCGTGCGTGTCCCTCCCTCGCTGTGTGTGTGTCCCTCCCTCGCTGTGTGTGTGCGTGTCCCTCCCTCGCTGTGTGTGTGCGTGTCCCTCCCTCGCTGTGTGTGTGCGTGTCCCCCCTCGCTGTGTGTGTGCGTGTCCCTCCCTCGCTGTGTGTGCGTGTCTATCCCTCGCTGTGTGTGCGTGTCCCTCCCTCGTTGTGTGTGCGTGTCTCTCCCTCACTGTGTGTGTGCGTGTCCCTCCCTCGCGGTGTGTGTGTGTCTGTCCCTCCCTCGCTGTGTGTGTGCGTGTCCCTCCCTCGCTGTGTGCGTTCGTGTCCCTCCCTCGCTGTGTGTGTCCCTCACTGTGTTCGTTCCCTCCCTCGTGTGTGTGTGTGCGCGTGCGTGTCCCTCCCTCGTGTGTGTGTTCGTGTCCCTCCCTCGTGTGTGTGTGTGTGTGTGCGTGCGTGTCCCTCCCTCGCTGTGTGCGTGCATGTCCGTCCCTTGCTGTGTGCGTGACCCCTCACTGTGTGTGTGTGTTTGTGTGTGTGTCCCTCCCTCGCTCTGTGTTTGTGTGTCCCTCCCTCGCTGTGTGTGTGTATGTGTCCCTCCCTCGCTGTGTGTGTGTGTGTCCCTCCCTCGCTGTGTGTGTGTGTGTGTGTGTGTATGTGTGTGTCCTCCTCGCTGTGTGTGTGTGTCCCTCCCTCGCTGTGTGTGTGTGCCCCTCCCTCGCTGTGTGTGTGTGTGCGTCCCTCCCTCGCTGTGTGTGTGTGTGTGTGTGTGCGTGTCCCTCCCTCGCTGTGTGTGTGTGTGTGTGTGTGTGTGTGTGTCCCTCCCTTGGTGTGTGTGCATATTCCTCTTTTGTTGTGTGTGTGTGTCCCTCCCTCGCTGTGTGTGGGTGGGTGTGTGTGTGTGTGTGTGTGTCCCTCCCTCGCTGTGTGTGTGTCCCTCCCTCGCTGTGTGTGTGTGTGTCCCTCCCTCGCTGTGTGTGCGTCCCTCACTGTGTGCGTGTTCCTCCCTCGCTGTGTGTGTGCGTGTCCCTCCCTCGCTGTGTGTGCGTGTCCCTCCTCGCGGTGTGTGTGTGTCCCTCCTCGCTGTGTGTGTGCGTGTCCCTCCCTCGCTGTGTGTTTGAGTGTCCCTCCCTCGCTGTATGTGTGCGTGTCCCTCCCTCGCTGTGTGTGCGTGTCCCTCCCTCGCTGTGTGTGCGTGTCCCTCCCTCGCTGTGTGTGTGCGTTTCTCTCCCTCGCTGTGTGTGTGCGTGTCCCTCCCTCGCTGTGTGTGCGTGTCCCTCCCTCGCTGTGTGTGTGCGTGTCCCTCCCTCGCTGTGTGTGTGCGTGTCCCTCCCTCGCTGTGTGTGCGTGTCCCTCCCTCGCTGTGTGTGCGTGTCTATCCCTCGCTGTGTGTGCGTGTCCCTCCCTCGTTGTGTGTGCGTGTCTCTCCCTCACTGTGTGTGTGCGTGTCCCTCCCTCGCGGTGTGTTTGTGTCTGTCCCTCCCTCGCTGTGTGCGTGCGTGTCTCTCCCTCGCTGTGTGCGTGCGTGTCCCTCCCTCGCTGTGTGTGTGCGTTTCTCTCCCTCGCTGTGTGTGTGCGTGTCCCTCCCTCGCTGTGTGTGTGTGTGTGTGTCCCTCCCTCACTGCGTGTGTGTGTGTCCCTCCCTCACTGTGTGTGTGTGTGTGTGTGTGTGTGTGTCCTTCCCTCGCTGTGTGTGCGTGTCCCTCCCTCGCTCTGTGTGTGCTTGTCCCTCCCTCGCTGTGTGTGCGTGTCCCTCGCTCGCTGTGTGTGTGCGTGTCCCTCCCTCGCTGTGTGCGTGCATGTCCGTCCCTTGCTGTGTGCGTGACCCCTCACTGTGTGTGTGTGTTTGTGTGTGTGTCCCTCCCTCGCTGTGTGTGTCCCTCCCTCGCTGTGTGTGTGTGTGTGTGTCCCTCCCTCACTCTGTGTTTGTGTGTCCCTCCCTCGCTATGTGTGTGTATGTGTCCCTCCCTCGCTGTGTGTGTGTGTTTCCCTCCCTCGCTGTGTGTGTGTGTGTGTGTCCCTCCCTCGCTGTGTTTGTGTGTGTGTGTCCCTCCCTCACTGTGTGTGTGTGTGTGTGTGTGTGTCCTCCTCGCTGTGTGTGCGTGTCCCTCCTCGCTGTGTGTGTGCGTGTCCCTCCCTCGCTGTGTGTGTGAGTGTCCCTCCCTCGCTGTGTATGTGCGTGTCCCTCCCTCGCTGTGTGTGTGCATGTCCCTCCCTCGCTGTGTGTGTGCGTGTCACTCCCTCGCTGTGTGTGCGTGTCACTCCCTCGCTGTGTGTGCGTGTCCCTCCCTCGCTGTGTGTGCGTGTCTCTCCCTCGCTGTGTGTGTGCGTATCCCTCCCTCGCTGTGTGTGTGCGTGTCCCTCCCTCGCTGTGTGCGTGCGTGTCCCTCCCTCGCTGTGTGTGCGTTCCCTCCCTCGCTGTGTGTGCGTGTCCCTCCCTCGCTGTGTGCGCGTGTCCCTTCCTCGCTGTGTGCGCGTGTCCCTCCCTCGCTGTGTGCGCGTGTCCCTCCCTCGCTGTGTGCGTGCCCCCCTCAATGATTGCGAGTGTGTCCCTCCCTCGCTCTATATGAGCGTATCGCTCCCTCGCTGTGTGTGTCGCCCTCGCTGTGTGTGTGCGTGTCACTCCCTCGCTGTGTGTGTGCATGTCCCTCCCTCGCTGTGTGCGTGCATGTCCCTCCCTCGCTGTGTGTGTGTCCCTCCCTCGCTGTGTGTGTGCGTGTCCCTCCCTCGCTGTGTGTGTGCGTGTCCCCCCTCGCTGTGTGTGTGCGTGTCCCTCCCTCGCTGTGTGTACGTGTCTATCCCTCGCTGTGTGTGCGTGTCCCTCCCTCGTTGTGTGTGCGTGTCTCTCCCTCACTGTGTGTGTGCGTGTCCCTCCCTCGCGGTGTGTGTGTGTCTGTCCCTCCCTCGCTGTGTGCATGCGTGTCCCTCCCTCGCTGTGTGCGTGCGGGCCCCTCCCTCGTGAGTGTGTGTGTGTGCGTGCGTGTCCCACCCTCGCTGTGTGCGTGCATGTCCGTCCCTTGCTGTGTGCGTGACCCCTCACTTTGTGTGTGTGTTTGTGTGTGTGTCCCTCCCTCGCTGTGTGTGTGTGTGTGTTTGTGTGTCCCTCCCTCGCTGTGTGTGTGTATGTGTCCCTCCCTCGCTGTGTGTGTGTGTGTCCCTCCCTCGCTGTGTGTGTGTGTGTGTGTGTGTGTGTGTGTCCTTCCCTCGCTGTGTGTGTGTCCCTCCCTCACTGTGTGTGTGTGTCCCTCCCTCGCTGTGTGTGTGTGCGTGTCCGTCCCTCGCTGTGTGTGTGTGCGTCCCTCCCTCGCTGTGTGTGTGTGTCCCTCCCTTGGTGTGTGTGTGTGTGTGTGTGCGTGTCCCTCCCTCGCTGTGTGTGTGTGTGTGTGTGTGTGTGTGTGTGTGTGTGTGTGTATCCCTCCCTTGGTGTGTGTGCATATTCCTCTTTTGTTGTGTGTGTGTGTCCCTCCCTCGCTGTGTGTGGGTGTGTGTGTGTGTGTGTGTCCCTCCCTCGCTGTGTGTGGGTGTGTGTGTGTGTGTGTGTGTCCCTCCCTCACTGTGTGTGTGTGTGTGTGTGTGTCCATCCCTCGCTGTGTGTGTGTGTGTGTCCCTCCCTCGCTCTGTGTGTGCGTGTCCCTCCCTCGCTGTGTGTGCGTGTTCCTCCCTCGCTGTGTGTGTGTGTGTGCGTGTCCCTCCCTCGCTGTGTGTGCGTGTTCCTCCCTCGCTGTGTGTCTGTGTGTGCGTGTCCCTCCCTCGCTGTGTGTGTTTGAGTGTGTGCGTGTCCCTCCCTTGGTGTCTGTGCATATTGCTCTTTTGTTGTGTGTGTGTGTCCCTGCCTCGCTGTGTGTGTGTGTGTGTCCCTCCCTCGCTGTGTGTGTGTGTGTGTGTTTGTGTTTCCCTCCCTCGCTGTGTGTGTGTGTGTGTGTGTGTCCCTCCCTCGCTGTGTTTGTGTGTGTGTGTCCCTCCCTCACTGTGTTTGTGTGTGTGTGTGTCCCTCCCTCACTGTGTGTGTGTGTGTGTGTGTCCCTCCCTCGCTCTGTGTGCATGTGTCCCTCCCTCGCTGAGTGTGCGTCCCTCACTGTGTGCGTGTTCATCCCTCGCTGTGTGTGTGAGTGTCCCTCCCTCGTTGTGTGTGAGTGTCCCTCCCTCGTTGTGTGTGAGTGTCCCTCCCTCGCTGTGTGTGCGTGTCCCTCCCTCGCTGTGTGTGCGTGTCCCTCCCTCGCTGTGTGTGCGTGTCCCTCCTCGCTGTGTGTGTGCGTGTCCCTCCCTCGCTGTGTGTGTGAGTGTCCCTCCCTCGCTGTGTGTGTGCGTGTCCCTCCCTCGCTGTGTGTGTGTGTGTCCCTCCCTCGCTGTGTGTGTGAGTGTCCCTCCCTCGCTGTGTGTGCATGTCCCTCCCTCGCTGTGTGCGTGCATGTCCGTCCCTTGCTGTGTGCGTGACCCCTCACTGTGTGTGTGTTTGTGTGTGTGTCCCTCCCTCGCTGTGTGTGTCCCTCCCTCGCTGTGTGTGTGTGTGTGTGTGTGTGTGTGTGTGTGTGTGTCCCTCCCTCGCTCTGTGTTTGTGTGTCCCTCCCTCGCTGTGTGTGTGTATGTGTCCCTCCCTCGCTGTGTGTGTGTGTGTCCCTCCCTCGCTCTGTGTGTGTGTGTGTGTGTGTGTCCCCTCCTCGCTGTGTGTGTGTGTCCCTCCCTCGCTGTGTGTGTGTCCCTCCCTCACTGTGTGTGTGTGTCCCTCCCTCGCTGTGTGTGTGAGTGTGTGCGTGTCCCTCCCTCGCTGTGTGTGTGTGTCCCTCCCTCACTGTGTGTGTGTGTCCCTCCCTCGCTGTGTGTGTGTGTGTGTGCGTGTCCCTCCCTCGCTGTGTGTGTGTGTGTCCCTCCCTCGCTGTGTGTGTGTGTCCCTCCCTCCGTGTGTGTGTGTGTGTGCGTGTACCTCCCTCGCTGTGTGTGTGTGTGTGTGTGTGTGTGTCCCTCCCTTGGTGTGTGTGCATATTCCTCTTTTGTTGTGTGTGTGTGTCCCTCCCTCGCTGTGTGTGGGTGTGTGTGTGTGTGTGTGTGTGTGTCCCTCCCTCGCTGTGTGTGTGTGTGTGTGTCCCTCCCTCGCTGTGTGTGTGTGTGTTTGTGTGTCCCTCCCTCGCTGTGTGTGTGTGTGTGTGTGTGTGTGTGTGTGTGTCCCTCCCTCGCTGTGTGTGCGTCCCTCACTGTGTGCGTGTTCCTCCCTCGCTGTGTGTGTGCGTGTCCCTCCCTCGCTGTGTGTGCGTGTCCCTCCCTCGCTTTGTGTGCGTGTCCCTCCTCGCTGTGTGTGTGTGTCCCTCCTCGCTGTGTGTGTGCGTGTCCCTCCCTCGCTGTGTGTGTGTCTGTCCCTCCCTCGCTGTGTGCGTGCGTGTCCCTCCCTCGCTGTGTGTGCGTGTCCCTCCCTCGCTGTGTGTGTGCGTTTCTCTCCCTCGCTGTGTGTGTGCGTGTCCCTCCCTCGCTGTGTGTGCGTGTCCCTCCCTCGCTGTGTGTGTGCGTGTCCCTCCCTCGCTGTGTGTGTGCGTGTCTATCCCTCGCTGTGTGTGCGTGTCCCTCCCTCGTTGTGTGTGCGTGTCTCTCCCTCACTGTGTGTGTGCGTGTCCCTCCCTCGCGGTGTGTGTGTGTCTGTCCCTCCCTCGCTGTGTGCGTGCGTGTCCCTCCCTCGCTGTGTGCGTGCGTGCCCCTCCCTCGTGAGTGTGTGTGTGTGCGTGCGTGTCCCTCCCTCGCTGTGTGCGTGCATGTCCGTCCCTTGCTGTGTGCGTGACCCCTCACTTTGTGTGTGTGTTTGTGTGTGTGTCCCTCCCTCGCTGTGTGTGTCCCTCCCTCGCTGTGTGTGTGTGTGTGTTTGTGTGTCCCTCCCTCGCTGTGTGTGTGTATGTGTCCCTCCCTCGCTGTGTGTGTGTGTGTCCCTCCCTCGCTGTGTGTGTGTCCCTCCCTCACTGTGTGTGTGTGTCCCTCCCTCGCTGTGTGTGTGTGTGTGCGTGTCCCTCCCTCGCTGTGTGTGTGTGTGTCCCTCCCTCGCTGTGTGTGTGTGTCCCTCCCTCGGTGTGTGTGTGTGTGTGTGTGCGTGTCCCTCCCTCGCTGTGTGTGTGTGTGTGTGTGTGTCCCTCCCTTGGTGTGTGTGCATATTCCTCTTTTGTTGTGTGTGTGTGTCCTTCCCTCGCTGTGTGTGGGTGTGTGTGTGTGTGTGTGTCCCTCCCTCGCTGTGTGTGTGTGTGTGTGTCCCTCCCTCGCTGTGTGTGTGTGTGTGTGTTTGTGTGTCCCTCCCTCGCTGTGTGTGTGTGTGTGTGTGTGTGTGTGTGTCCCTCCCTCGCTCTGTGTGTGCGTGTCCCTCCCTCGCTGTGTGTGCGTGTCCCTCCCTCACTGTGTGTGCGTGTCCCTCCTCGCTGTGTGTGTGTGTCCCTCCTCCCCGTGTGTGTGCGTGTCCCTCCCTCGCTGTGTGTGCGTGTCCCTCCTCGCTGTGTGTGTGTGTCCCTCCTCCCTGTGTGTGTGCGTGTCCCTCCCTCGCTGTGTGTTTGAGTGTCCCTCACTTGCTGTATGTGTGCGTGTCCCTCCCTCGCTGTGTGTGCGTGTCCCTCCCTCGCTGTGTGTGCGTGTCCCTCCCTCGCTGTGTGTGTGCGTTTCTCTCCCTCGCTGTGTGTGTGCGTGTCCCTCCCTCGCTGTGTGTGCGTGTCCCTCCCTCGCTGTGTGTGTGCGTGTCCCTCCCTCGCTGTATGTGTGCGTGTCCCTCCCTCGCTGTGTGTGTGTGTGTGTGTCCCTCCCTCGCTGTGAGTGTGTGTGTTTGTGTGTCCCTCCCTCGCTGTGTGTGTGTGTGTGTGTGTGTGTGTGTGTGTGTGTGTCCCTCCCTCGCTGTGTGTGCGTCCCTCACTGTGTGCGTGTTCCTTCCTCGCTGTGTGTGTGCGTGTCCCTCCCTCGCTGTGTGTGCGTGTCCCTCCCTCGCTGTGTGTGCGTGTCCCTCCCTCGCTTTGTGTGCGTGTCCCTCCTCGCTGTGTGTGTGTGTCCCTCCTCGCTGTGTGTGTGCGTGTCCCTCCCTCGCTGTGTGTGTGTCTGTCCCTCCCTCGCTGTGTGCGTGCGTGTCCCTCCCTCGCTGTGTGTGCGTGTCCCTCCCTCGCTGTGTGTGCGTGTCCCTCCCTCGCTGTGTGTGTGCGTGTCCCTCCCTCGCTGTGTGTGTGCGTGTCCCTCCCTCGCTGTGTGTGCGTGTCCCTCCCTCGCTTTGTGTGCGTGTCCCTCCTCGCTGTGTGTGTGTGTCCCTCCTCGCTGTGTGTGTGCGTGTCCCTCCCTCGCTGTGTGTGTGTCTGTCCCTCCCTCGCTGTGTGCGTGCGTGTCCCTCCCTCGCTGTGTGTGCGTGTCCCTCCCTCGCTGTGTGTGTGCGTTTCTCTCCCTCGCTGTGTGTGTGCGTGTCCCTCCCTCGCTGTGTGTGCGTGTCCCTCCCTCGCTGTGTGTGTGCGTGTCCCTCCCTCGCTGTGTGTGTGCGTGTCTATCCCTCGCTGTGTGTGCGTGTCCCTCCCTCGTGTGTGCGTGTCTCTCCCTCACTGTGTGTGTGCGTGTCCCTCCCTCGCGGTGTGTGTGTGTCTGTCCCTCCCTCGCTGTGTGCGTGCGTGTCCCTCCCTCGCTGTGTGCGTGCGTGCCCCTCCCTCGTGAGTGTGTGTGTGCGTGCGTGTCCCTCCCTCGCTGTGTGCGTGCATGTCCGTCCCTTGCTGTGTGCGTGACCCCTCACTTTGTGTGTGTGTTTGTGTGTGTGTCCCTCCCTCGCTGTGTGTGTCCCTCCCTCGCTGTGTGTGTGTGTGTGTTTGTGTGTCCCTCCCTCGCTGTGTGTGTGTATGTGTCCCTCCCTCGCTGTGTGTGTGTGTGTCCCTCCCTCGCTGTGTGTGTGTCCCTCCCTCACTGTGTGTGTGTGTCCCTCCCTCGCTGTGTGTGTGTGTGTGCGTGTCCCTCCCTCGCTGTGTGTGTGTGTGTCCCTCCCTCGCTGTGATTGTGTGTCCCTCCCTCGGTGTGTGTGTGTGTGTGTGCGTGTCCCTCCCTCGCTGTGTGTGTGTGTGTGTGTGTGTCCCTCCCTTGGTGTGTGTGCATATTCCTCTTTTGTTGTGTGTGTGTGTCCTTCCCTCGCTGTGTGTGGGTGTGTGTGTGTGTGTGTGTCCCTCCCTCGCTGTGTGTGTGTGTGTGTGTCCCTCCCTCGCTGTGTGTGTGTGTGTGTGTTTGTGTGTCCCTCCCTCGCTGTGTGTGTGTGTGTGTCCCTCCCTCGCTCTGTGTGTGCGTGTCCCTCCCTCGCTGTGTGTGCGTGTCCCTCCCTCACTGTGTGTGCGTGTCCCTCCTCGCTGTGTGTGTGTGTCCCTCCTCCCTGTGTGTGTGCGTGTCCCTCCCTCGCTGTGTGTGCGTGTCCCTCCTCGCTGTGTGTGTGTGTCCCTCCTCCCTGTGTGTGTGCGTGTCCCTCCCTCGCTGTGTGTTTGAGTGTCCCTCACTTGCTGTATGTGTGCGTGTCCCTCCCTCGCTGTGTGTGCGTGTCCCTCCCTCGCTGTGTGTGCGTGTCCCTCCCTCGCTGTGTGTGTGCGTTTCTCTCCCTCGCTGTGTGTGTGCGTGTCCCTCCCTCGCTGTGTGTGCGTGTCCCTCCCTCGCTGTGTGTGTGCGTGTCCCTCCCTCGCTGTATGTGTGCGTGTCCCTCCCTCGCTGTGTGTGTGTGTGTGTGTCCCTCCCTCGCTGTGTGTGTGTGTTTGTGTGTCCCTCCCTCGCTGTGTGTGTGTGTGTGTGTGTGTGTGTGTGTGTGTGTGTGTGTCCCTCCCTCGCTGTGTGTGCGTCCCTCACTGTGTGCGTGTTCCTCCCTCGCTGTGTGTGTGCGTGTCCCTCCCTCGCTGTGTGTGCGTGTCCCTCCCTCGCTGTGTGTGCGTGTCCCTCCCTCGCTTTGTGTGCGTGTCCCTCCTCGCTGTGTGTGTGTGTCCCTCCTCGCTGTGTGTGTGCGTGTCCCTCCCTCGCTGTGTGTGTGTCTGTCCCTCCCTCGCTGTGTGCGTGCGTGTCCCTCCCTCGCTGTGTGTGCGTGTCCCTCCCTCGCTGTGTGTGCGTGTCCCTCCCTCGCTGTGTGTGTGCGTGTCCCTCCCTCGCTGTGTGTGTGCGTGTCCCTCCCTCGCTGTGTGTGCGTGTCCCTCCCTCGCTTTGTGTGCGTGTCCCTCCTCGCTGTGTGTGTGTGTCCCTCCTCGCTGTGTGTGTGCGTGTCCCTCCCTCGCTGTGTGTGTGTCTGTCCCTCCCTCGCTGTGTGCGTGCGTGTCCCTCCCTCGCTGTGTGTGCGTGTCCCTCCCTCGCTGTGTGTGTGCGTTTCTCTCCCTCGCTGTGTGTGTGCGTGTCCCTCCCTCGCTGTGTGTGCGTGTCCCTCCCTCGCTGTGTGTGTGCGTGTCCCTCCCTCGCTGTGTGTGTGCGTGTCTATCCCTCGCTGTGTGTGCGTGTCCCTCCCTCATTGTGTGTGCGTGTCCCTCCCTCGCGGTGTGTGTGTGTCTGTCCCTCCCTCGCTGTGTGCGTGCGTGTCCCTCCCTCGCTGTGTGCGTGCGTGCCCCTCCCTCGTGAGTGTGTGTGTGCGTGCGTGTCCCTCCCTCGCTGTGTGCGTGCATGTCCGTCCCTTGCTGTGTGCGTGACCCCTCACTTTGTGTGTGTGTTTGTGTGTGTGTCCCTCCCTCGCTGTGTGTGTCCCTCCCTCGCTGTGTGTGTGTGTGTGTTTGTGTGTCCCTCCCTCGCTGTGTGTGTGTATGTGTCCCTCCCTCGCTGTGTGTGTGTGTGTGTCCCTCCCTCGCTGTGTGTGTGTGTGTGTGTGTGTCCCTCCCTCGCTGTGTGTGTCCCCCTCCCTCACTGTGTGTGTGTGTCCCTCCCTCGCTGTGTGTGTGTGTGTGCGTGTCCCTCCCTCGCTGTGTGTGTGCGTGTCCCTCCCTCGCTGTGTGTGTGCGTGTCCCTCCCTCGCTGTGTGTGTGTGTGTGTGTGTGTGTGTGTGTGTGTGTCCCTCCCTTGGTGTGTGTGCATATTCCTCTTTTGGTGTGTGTGTGTGTCCTTCCCTCGCTGTGTGTGGGTGTGTGTGTGTGTGTGTGTGTCCCTCCCTCGCTGTGTGTGTGTGTGTGTGTCCCTCCCTCGCTGTGTGTGTGTGTGTGTGTGTTTGTGTGTCCCTCCCTCGCTGTGTGTGTGTGTGTGTGTGTGTGTGTGTCCCTCCCTCGCTGTGTGTGTGTGTGTGTCCCTCCCTAACTGTGTGTGTGTGTGTGTGTCCCTCCCTCGCTCTGTGTGTGCGTGTCCCTCCCTCGCTGTGTGTGTGTGTCCCTCCTCGCTGTGTGTGTGTGTCCCTCCTCGCTGTGTGTGTGCGTGTCCCTCCCTCGCTGTGTGTTTGAGTGTCCCTCCCTCGCTGTATGTGTGTGTGTCCCTCCCTCGCTGTATGTGTGCGTGTCCCTCCCTCACTGTGTGTGCGTGTCCCTCCCTCACTGTGTGTGTGTGTCCCTCCTCGCTGTGTGTGTGTGTCCCTCCTCGCTGTGTGTGTGCGTGTCCCTCCCTCGCTGTGTGTTTGAGTGTCCCTCCCTCGCTGTATGTGTGCGTGTCCCTCCCTCGCTGTGTGTGCGTGTCCCTCCCTCGCTGTGTGTGCGTGTCCCTCCCTCGCTGTGTGTGCGTGTTTCTCTCCCTCGCTGTGTGTGTGCGTGTCCCTCCCTCGCTGTGTGTGCGTGTCCCTCCCTCGCTGTGTGTGTGCGTGTCCCTCCCTCGCTGTATGTGTGCGTGTCCCTCCCTCGCTGTGTGTGCGTGTCCCTCCCTAGCTGTGTGTGCGTGTCCCTCCCTCGCTGTGTGTGTGCGTTTCTCTCCCTCGCTGTGTGTGTGCGTGTCCCTCCCTCGCTGTGTGTGCGTGTCTATCCCTCGCTGTGTGTGCGTGTCCCTCCCTCGTTGTGTGTGCGTGTCTCTCCCTCACTGTGTGTGTGCGTGTCTCTCCCTCGCGGTGTGTGTGTGTCTGTCCCTCCCTCGCTGTGTGCGTGCGTGTCCCTCCCTCGCTGTGTGCGTGCGTGTCCCTCCCTCGCTGTGTGCGTGCGTGTCCCTCCCTCACTGTGTGCGTGCGTGTCCCTCCCTCGCTGTGTGCGTGCGTGTCCCTCCCTCGCTGTGTGTGCGTTCCCTCCCTCGCTGTGTGTGCGTGTCCCTCCCTCGCTGTGTGTGCGTGTCCCTCCCTCGTTGTGTGCGTGACCCCCTCAATGATTGCGAGTGTGTCCCTCCCTCACTCTATATGAGCGTATCACTCCCTCGCTGTGTGTGTGCGTATCCCTCCCTCGCTGTGTGTGTGCGTGTCCCTCCCTCGCTGTGTGTGTGCGTGTCCCTCCCTCGCTGTGTGTGTGTGTCCCTCCCTCGCTGTGTGTGTGCGTGTCCCTCCCTCGCTGTGTGTGTGCCTGTCCCTCCCTCGCTGTGTGTGTGCGTGTCCCTCCCTCGCTGTGTGTGTGTCCCTCCCTCTGTGTGTGTGTGTCCCTCCCTCGCTGTGTGTGTGTGTGTGTGTGTGAGTGTGTGTGTGTGTGTGTGTGTGTGTGTGTGTCCCTCCCTTGGTGTGTGTGCATATTCCTCTTTTGTTGTGTGTGTGTGTCCCTCCCTCGCTGTGTGTGGGTGTGTGTGTGTGTGTGTGTGTGTCCCTCCCTCGCTGTGTGTGTGTGTATTTGTGTGTCCCTCCCTCGCTGTGTGTGTGTGTGTGTGTACCTCCCTGACTGTGTGTGTGTGTGTGTGTCCCTCCCTAACTGTGTGTGTGTGTGTGTGTGTGTCCCTCCCTCGCTCTATGTGCATGTGTGTCCCTGCCTCGCTGAGTGTGCGTCCCTCACTGTGTGCGTTTTCCTCCCTCGCTGTGTGTGTGCGTGTCCCTCCCTCGCTGTGTGTGCGTGTCCCTCCCTCGCTGTGTGTGCGTGTCCCTCCTCGCTGTGTGTGTGCGTGTCCCTCCCTCGCTGTGTGTTTGAGTGTCCCTCCCTCGCTGTATGTGTGCGTGTCCCTCCCTCGCTGTGTGTGCGTGTCCCTCCCTCGCTGTGTGTGCGTGTCCCTCCCTCGCTGTGTGTGTGCGTTTCTCTCCCTCGCTGTGTGTGTGCGTGTCCCTCCCTCGCTGTGTGTGTGCGTGTCACTCCCTCGCTGTGTGTGTGCGTGTCCCTCCCTCGCTGTGTGTGCGTGTCCCTCCCTCGCTGTGTGTGCGTTTCTATCCCTCGCTGTGTGTGCGTGTCCCTCCCTCGTTGTGTGTGCGTGTCTCTCCCTCGCTGTGTGTGTGCGTGTCCCTCCCTCGCTGTGTGCGTGCGTGTCCCTCCCTCGCTGTGTGCGTGCGTGTCCCTCCCTCGCTGTGTGTGCGTTCCCTCCCTCGCTGTGTGCGCGTGTCCCTCCCTCGCTGTGTGCGTGCCCCCCTCAATGATTGCGAGTGTGTCCCTCCCTCGCTCTATATGAGCGTATCGCTCCCTCGCTGTGTGTGTGCGTGTCCCTCCCTCGCTGTGTGTGTGCCTGTCCCTCCCTCGCTGTGTGTGTGCCTGTCCCTCCCTCGTTGTGTTTGTGCGTGTCCCTCCCTCGCTGTGTGTGTGCCTGTCCCTCCCTCGCTGTGTGTGTGCCTGTCCCTCCCTCGCTGTGTGCGCGTGTCCCTCCTCGTTTTGTGTGTGTGTGTGTGAGTGTGTGTGTGTGTGCATGTCCCTCCCTCGCTGTGTGTGCGTCTCCCTCCCTCGCTGTATATGAGTGTGTCCCACCCTCGCTGGATATGAGCGTGTCCCTCCCTCGATGTGTGTGTGTGTCCCTCCCTCGCTGTTTGTGAGCGTGTCCCTCCCTTACTGTGTGCACGCGTTCCCCTACCTCGCTGTGGGTGTGCGTGTGTCCCTCCCTCGCTGTGTGTGTGTATGTGTGTGTGTGTCCCTCCCTCGCTGTGTGTATGTGTGTGTGTGTCCCTCCGTCGCTGTGTGCGTACATGTCCCTCCCTCGCTGTGTGCGTGTGTGTCCCTCTCTCGCTGTGTGCGTACATGTCCCTCCCTCGCTGTGTGCTTGTGTGTCCCTCTCTCGCTGTGTGCGTGTCCAACTCGCTGTGTGTGTGGGTGTCCCTCCCTCGCTGTGTGTGTGCGTGTCACTCCCTCGCTGTGTGTGTGTGTGTCCCTCCCTCGCTGTGTGTGTGTGCGTGTCCGTCCCTCGCTGTGTGTGCGTGTCCCTCCCTCGCTCTGTGTGTGTGTGTGTGTGTGTCTCCCTCCCTCATTATGTGTGTGCGTGTCACTCCCTCGCTGTATGTGTGTGACCCTCCCGCGATGTTTGTGTGTGTATGTGTGTGTGTGTGCCTCCCTCGCTGTGTGTGTGTGTGTCCCTCCCTCGCTGTGTGTGTGTGTGTCCCTCCCTCGCTGTGTGTGTGCGTGTCCGTCCCTCGCTGTGTGTGCGTGTCCGTCCCTCGCTGTGTGTGCGTGTCCCTCCCTCGCTCTGTGTGTGTGTGTGTCCCTCCCTCGCTCTGTGTGTGTGTGTGTGTGTGTGTCCCTCCCTCGTGTGTGTGTGTGTGTGTGTGTGTGTGTGTGTGCGTGTCCCTCCCACGCTGTGTGTGTGTGCGCGTGTCCCTCCCTCGCTGTGTGTGTGCGTGCCCCTACCTCGCTGTGTGAGTGCGTGTCCCTCCCTCGTGTGTGTGTGTGTGTGTGTGTTAGTGGGCGGCACGGTAGCACAGTGGTTAGTGCTGCTGCCTCACAGCGCCAGAGACCCAGGTTCATTTCCCGCCTCAGGCGACTGACTGGGTGGAGTTTGCGCATTCTCCCCGTGTCTGCGTGGGTTTCCTCTGGGTGTTCCGGTTTCCTCCCACAGTCCAAAGATGTGCATGTTAGGTGAATTGGCCATGCTAAATTGCCCGTAGTGTTAGGTAAGGGGTAGATGTAGATGTAGGGGTATGGGTGGGTTGCGCTTCGGCGGGGCGGTGTGGACTTGTTGGGCCGGAGGGCCTGTTTCCACACTGTAAGTAATCTAATCTAATCTAATCTAATCTAATTCCTCCCTTGTGTGTGTGTCCCTCCCTCGTGTGTGTGTGTGTCCCTCCCTCGTGTGTGTGTGTGTGTGTGTGTGTCCCTCCCTCGTGTGTGTGTGTGTGTGTCCCTTCCTCGTGTGTGTGTGTGTGTGTCCCTCCCTCGTGTGTGTGTGTGTGTGTGTCCCTCCCTCGCTGTGTGCGTGTCCCCTTCACTGTGTGCATGTGTGTCACTCTCTCGCTCTATATGAGCGTGTCCCTCCCTCGCTGTGTGTGCGTGTCCTTCCCTTGCTGTGTGTGCGCGTGCCCGTCCCTCGCGGTGTGTGTTTGTATCCCTCCCTCGCTGTGTGTGTGTGTCCCTCCCTCGCTGTGTGTGAGCGTGTCCCTCCTTCGCTGTGGGCGTGTCCCCCTCACTATGTTCGTGTCCCCCTCACTGTGTGCGTACATATGTGTCCCTCCCTCGCTGTGTGTGTGCGTGCCCCTCCCTCGCTGTGGGTGTGCTAGCCCCTCCCTCGCTGTGTGTGTGCGTGTCCATCCCTCGCTGTGAGTGTGTGTGTGTCCCTCTCTCGCTGTGTGTGTGTGCGTCTCCCTCCCTCGGTGTGTGTGTGCGTGTCCCTCCCTCTCTTTGTTTGTGTGTGTGTCCCTCCGTCTTTGTGTGTGTGCGTGTCCTTCCGTCGCTGTGTGTATGTGTGTGTGTGTCCCTCCCTCGCTGGGTGTGTGTGTGTGTCCCTCCCTCGCCGTGTGTGTGTGTGTCCCTACCTCGCTGCGTGTTGCGTGTCCCTCGTCGTTGTGTGTGCGTGTCCCTCCCTTGCAGTGTGTGTGTCCCTCCCTCGCTGTGTGTGTGTCCCTGCCTCACTGTCTGTGTGTGTTCCTCTCTCACTGTGTGTGAGCGTATCCCTCCCTTGGTGTGTGCGCGAGTCCCTCCCTCGCTGAGTGCGCGGGCCCCACCCTCGCTGTGTCTGTGTGTGTGTCTCCCTCGTTGAGAGTGTGTCCCTCCCTCAATGTGTGCGCGTGTCCCTCCCTCGCTGTGTGCATGCGTGTCCCTACCTCGCTGTTAATGTGTGTGTGAGTCCCTCCCTCGCTATGGGAGTGCATGTCTCTCACTCTTACAGTGTGTGCGTGTCCCTCCCTCACTGTCTGTGTGTGTCCCTCCCTCGCTGTGTGTGTGTGTATGTCCCTCCCTCGCTGTGTGTGTGTGTCCCTACCTCGCTGCGTGTTGCGTGTCCCTCGTCGTTGTGTGTGCGTGTCCCTCCCTTGCAGTGTGTGTGTGTGTGTCCCTCCCTCGCTGTGTGTGTGTGTGTGTGTTCCTCCCTCGCAGTGTGTGTGTGTGTGTGCGTGTCCATCCCTCGCAGTGTGTGCGCGCGTCCTTCCCTCGCAGTGTGTGTGTGTGTGCGTCCCTCCCTCCCTGTGTGTTGCGTGTCCCTCCTCGTTGTGTGTTTGTGTGCCTCCCTCGCTGTGTGTGTGTGTGTCCCTCCCTCGCTGTGTGTGTGTGTCCCTCCCTCGCTGTGTGTGTGTGTGTGTCCCTCCCTCGCTGTGTGTGTGTGCATGTCTTTCCCTCGCTGTGTGTGTGTGTGCGTGTCCCTCACTCGCTGTGGGTGCGCGCGTCCTTCCCTTGCAGTGTGTGTGTGTGTGTCCCTCCCTCGCTGTGTGTGTGTGTGTCCCTCCCTCGCTGTGTGTGTGTGTGTGTCCCTCCCTCGCTGTGTGTGTGCGTGTCCCTCCCTTGCTGTGTGTGAGCGTGTCCCTCCCTTGCTGTGTGTGAGTGTGATTCCTCCCTCGCTGTGTGTGTATCCTTTCCTCGCTGTGTGCGTGTCCCCCTCACTGTGTGCGTGCGTGTCCCTCCCTCACTGTGTGTGTGTATCCCTTCCTCGCTGTGTGCGTGTCCCCCTCACTGTGTGCGTGTGTGTCCCTCCCTCGCTGTGCGTGTGTGTCCCTCCCTTGCAGTGTATGCGTGTCCCTCCCTCGCTGTGTGTGTGCGTGTCCCTCCCTCGCTGTGTGTGTATGTGTCCCTCCCTCGCTGTGCGTGTGTGTCCCTCCCTTGCAGTGTATGCGTGTCCCTCCCTCGCTGTGTGTGTGCGTGTCCCTCCCTCGCTGTGTGTGTGCGTGTCCCTCCCTCGCTGTGTGTGTGTGTGTCCCTCCCTCACTGTGTGCTTGTGTCTGTCACAATGTGCGTGCGTGTCCTTCCCTCGCTGTATGTGAGTGTGATTCCTCCCTCGCTGTCTGTGTGTCTATCCCTTGCTGTGTGCGTGCATGTCCCTCCCTTGCTGTGTGTGCATGTCCTTCCCTAGCTGTGTGTGCATGTCCTTCTCTAGCTGTGTGTGCATGTCCTTCTCTAGCTGTATATGAGTGTGTCCCTCCCTCGCTATGTGTGCGTGTCGCTCCCTCGTGATGGGCGTGCGTGTCCCTCACTGTGTGTGTGTGTTCTGTGTGTGTGTTCTGTGTGTGTGTTCTGTGTGTGTGTTCTGTGTGTGTGTGTGTGTGTGTGTGTGTGTGTGTGTGTGTGTGTGTGTTCCTCCCTCGTTTTGTGTGTGTGTGTCCCTCCCTCGCTGTGGGAGTGCATGTCTCTCACTCTTGCAGTGTATGCGTGTCCCTCCCTCACTGTCTGTGTGTGTCCCTCCCTCGCTGTGTGCGTGTCCCCCCTCGCTGTGTGCGTGTGTCCACCCCTCGCTGTGGGAGTGCATGTCTCTCACTCTTGCAGTGTGTGCGTGTCCCCCTCACTGTCTGTGTTTGACACTCCCTCGCTGTGTGTGAGCATGTCTCTCACTCTTGCAGTGTGTGCGTGTCCCCCTCACTCTGTGTGTGTCCCTCCCTCGCTGTGTGTGTGTGTGTGTCCCTCCATCGCTATGGGAGTGCATGTCTCTCACTCTTGCAGTGTGTGCGTGTCCCCCTCACTCTGTATGTGTCCCTCCCTCGTTGGGTGTGTGTGTGTGTCCCTGCCTCGCTGTGTGTGTGCCCCCTCACTGTGTTCGTGTCCCCCTCACTGTGTGCGAGCATGTCCCTCCCTCGCAGTGTGCGTGCTTGTCCCTCCCTCGCAGTGTGCGTGCTTGTCCCTCCCTTGCTGTGAGTGTGCGTGTCTCCCCTCGCTGTGTGTGTCTCCATCCTTCCCTGTGTGTGTGTGTCTGTGTGTGTGTGTGTGTGTGTGCGTTTCCTTCCCTTGCTGTGAATGTGTGTGTCCCTCCCACGTTGTGTCTGCGTGTCCCTCCCTCGCTGTGTGTGTATGTGTGTGTGTGTGTGTGTGTGTCCCTCCTCTGCTGTGTGCGTGTCCCCCTCACTCTGTGTACGCCCCTCCCTCGCTGTGTGTGTGTGTGCCCCTCCCTCGCTGTGTGTGCGTGTCCCATCTCGTTTTGTGTGTGTGTGTGTGACCCTCCCTCGCTGTGTGTGTGTGACCCTCCCTCGCTGTGTGTGTGTGACCCTCCCTCGCTGTGTGTGTGTGTCCCCCTCCCTCGCTGTGTGTTTGTGTGTCTGCCCCCCTTGCTGTGTGTGTGGGTCCCTCCCTCTATGTGTGTGTGTGTGTGTGTGTGTGTGTGCGTGTATGTGTGTCCCTCCCTCGCTGTGTGTGTGTGTGTGTCCCTCCCTCGCTGTGTGTGTGTGTGTCCCTCCCTTGCTCTGTGTGTGTGTGTCCCTCCCTCGCTGTGTGTGCGTGTCCCTCACTCATTGTGTGTGAGCATGTCTCTCACTCTTTCAGTGTGTGCGTGTCCCCTCACTCTATGTGTCCCTCTCTCACTGTGTGTGCGCGTGCCCCTCTCTCGCTGTGTGTGCGCGTGCCCCTCTCTCGCTGTGTGTGCGCGTGTCCCTCCCTCGCTGTTTGTGAGCGTGTCCCTCTCTCGCTGTGTGTGCGCGTGCCCCTCTCTCGCTGTGTGTGCGCGTGTCCCTCCCTCGCTGTTTGTGAGCGTGTCCCTCGCTCGCTGTGTGTGTGCGTGTCCCTCGCTCGCTGCGTGTGTGCGTGTCCCTCCCTCGCTGTGTGTGTGCGTGTCCCTCCCTTGCTGTGTGTGAGCGTGCCCCTCTCTCACTGTGTGTGTGCGTGTTCCTCCCTCGCCGCGTGTGTGTGTGTCCCTCCCTCGCTGTGTGTGTGTGTCCCCCTCCCTCGCTGTGTGTGCGTGTTCCTCCCTCGCCGTGTGTGTGCGTGTCCCTCCCTCGCTGTGTGTGCGTGTTCCTCCCTCGCTGTGTGTGTGTCCCCCTCCCTCGCTGTGTGTGCGTGTCCCTCCCTCGCTGTGTGTGTGTGTGTCCCTCCCTCGCTGTGTGTGCGTGTTCCTCCCTCGCCGTGTGTGTGTGTCCCTCCCTCGCTGTGTGTGCGTGTCCCTCCCTCGCTGTGTGTGTGTATCCCCCTCCCTCGCCGTGTGTGTGTGTCCCTCCCTCGATGTGTGTGTGCGTGTCCCTCCCTAGCCGTGTGTGTGCGTGTCCCTCCCTCGCTTTGTGTGTGTGTGTCCCTCCCTTGCTGTGTGTGTGCGTGTCCCTCCCTCGCCGTGTGTGTGCGTGTCCCTCCCTCGCCGTGTGTGTGTGTGTCTCTCCCTCGCTGTGTGTGTGTGTCCCTCCCTCGCTGTGTGTGTGTGTCCCCCTCCCTCGCTGTGTGTGCGTGTTCCTCCCTCGCTGTGTGTGTGTCCCCCCCCCTCACTGTGTGTGCGTGTCCCTCCCTCGCTGTGTGTGTGTGTGTCCCTCCCTCGCTGTGTGTGCGTGTTCCTCCCTCGCCGTGTGTGTGTGTGTGTCCCTCCCTCGCTGTGTGTGCGTGTCCATCCCTCGCTGTGTGTGTGTATCCCCCTCCCTCGCTGTGTGTGCGTGTCCCTCCCTCGCTGTGTGTGTGTGTGTCCCTCCCTCGCTGTGTGTGCGTGTTCCTCCCTCGCCGTGTGTGTGTGTGTCCCTCCCTCGCTGTGTGTGTGCGTGTCCCTCCCTAGCTGTGTGTGTGCGTGTCCCTCCCTCGCTTTGTGTGTGCGTGTCCCTCCCTTGTTGTGTGCGTGCTGGTCCCTCCCTCACCGTGTGTGTGCGTGTCCCTCCCTCGCCGTGTGTGTGTGTGTCTCTCCCTCGCCGTGTGTGTGCGTGTCCCTCCCTCGCTTTGTGTGTGCGTGTCCCTCCCTCGCTTTGTGTGTGCCTGTCCCTCCCTTGCTGTGTGTGTGCGTGTCCCTCCCTCCATGTGTGTGCGTGTCCCTCCCTCACTGTGTGTGTGTGTGTGTGTGTGTGTGTGTGTGTGTGTGTGTGAGAGAGAGAGAGAGTCCCTCCATCACTCTGTGTGTGTGTGTGTGTCCCTCCCTCGCGGTTTGTGTGTGCTTCT
Source organism: Chiloscyllium punctatum (assembly GCF_047496795.1). Classification (NCBI taxonomy): domain Eukaryota; kingdom Metazoa; phylum Chordata; class Chondrichthyes; order Orectolobiformes; family Hemiscylliidae; genus Chiloscyllium; species Chiloscyllium punctatum. Next base: position 598,819 of record NW_027309865.1, read on the forward strand.
CCCTTCCTCACTGTAAGTGTGTGTGCATGTCCCCCACTTGCTGTGTGTGTCTGTCCCTCCCTCGCTCTGTGTGTGTGTGTGTCCGTTCCACGCTTTGTGTGTGTGTGTGTCCCTCCCTCAATGTGTGTGTGTGTGTGTGTGTTTGTGTGTGAGTGGGTGTGTGTATGTGTGTCCCTCCTGCGCTGTGTGTGTGTGTGTCCCTCCCTCGCTGTGTGTGTGTGTCCCTCCCACGCTGTGTGTGCGTGTGTGTGTGTGTCCCTCCCTCGCTGTGTGTGTGTGTGTCCCTCCCTCGCTGTGTGTGTGTGTGTCCCTCCCTCGCTGTGCATGTGTGTCCCTCCCTCGCTCTGAGTGTGTGTGTGTGTCCCTCCCTTGCTGTGTGTGTGCGTGTCCCTCCTTCCATGTGTGTGCGTGTCCCACCCTCACTGTGTGTGTGTGTGTGTGTGTGTGTGTGTGTGTGTGTGTGTGTGTGAGAGAGAGAGAGAGTCCATCCCTCACTGTGTGTGTGTGTGTGTGTGTCCCTCCCTCGCGGTGTGTGTGTGCGTGTCCCTCCCTCACTGTAAGTGTGTGTGCATATCCCCCACTTGCTGTGTGTGCGTGTTCCTCCCTCGTGTGTATCTGTCTCTCCCTCCCACTGTGTGTGTGTGTCCCCGTTCCATGCTGTGTGTGTGTGTGTGTGTGTGTGTGTGTGTGTGTGTCCGTCCCTCGCTGTGTGTGTGCGTGTCCCTCCCTCGCTGTGTGTGTATGTGTCCCTCCCTCGCTGTGTGTGCGTATCCCTCCCTCGTTGTGTGTGCGTGTCCCACCCTCGCTGCGTGTGTGCATGTCCCTCCCTCGGTGTGTGTGTGCGTGTCCCTCCCTCGCTGTGTGTGTGTATCCCTCCCTCGCTGTGTGTGTGTGTGTCCCTCACTCACTGTGTGCGTGTCCCTCCCTCACGGTGTGTGAGCATGTCTCTCAATCTTGCAGTATGTGTGTGTCCCCCTCACTCTGTGTGTCCCTGCCTCGCTATGTGTGTGTGTCCCTGCCTCGCTATGTGTGTGTGTCCCTCCCTCGCTGTGTGTGCGTGTCCCTCCCTCGTTGTGTGTTTGTGTGTCTGCCTCCCTCGCTGTGTGTGTGTGTCCCTCCCTCAATGTGTGTGTGTGTGTGTGTGTGCGAGTGTGTATGTGTGTCCCTAACTCGCTGTATGTGTGTGTGCGTGTCGCTCCTTCGGTGTGAGTGTGTGTGTGTGTGTGTGTGTCCCTCCCTCGGTGTGTGTGTGTGTGTGTCCCTCCCTCGCTGTGTTTTTGTGTGTCCCTCCCTCACTGTGTGTGTGTGTGTTTGTGTGTCTGCCTCCCTCGCTGTGTGTGTGTGTCCCTCCCTCAATGTGTGTGTGCGAGTGTGTATGTGTGTCCCTAACTCGCTGTGTGTGTGTGTGCGTGTCGCTCCTTCGGTGTGAGTGTGTGTCCCTCCCTCGCTGTGAGTGTGTGTGTGTCCCTCCCTCGCTGTGTGTGTGTGCGTGTGTCCCTCCCTCGCTGTGTGTATGTGTGCGTGTGTCCCTCCCTCGCTGTGAGTGTGTGTGCGTGTCCCTCCCTCGCTCTGTGTGTGTCCCTCCCTCGCTGTGTGTGTGTGTGTGTCCCTCCCTCGTTGCGTGTGTGTGTGCCCCTCTCTCACTGTGTGTGCCCCTCCCTCGCTCTGTGTGTGTGGTGTGTGTGTGTGTGTACTTCCCTCGCCGTGTGTGCGCGTGTCCCACCCTCGCTGTGTGTGTTTGTGTCCCTCCCTCGCTGTGTGTGTGTGTGTCCCCCTCCCTCGGTATGTGCGCATGTCCCCCACTTGCTGTATGTGCGTGTCCCTCCCTCCATGTGTGTGCGTGTCCCTTCCCCACTGTGTGTGTGTGTGACTGTGTGTGTGTGTGTATCCCTCCCTCGCGGTGTGTGTGTGCGTGTCCCTCCCTCGCTGAAATTGTGTGTGCGTGTTCCTCCCTCGCTGTGTGTGTCTGTCCTTCCCTCGCTCTGTGTGTGTGTGTCCGTCCCTCGCTGTGTGTGTGTGTGTGTGTGTGTGTGTGTCCCTCCCCTGCTGTGTGCGTGTTTCTCCCTCACTGTGTGTGAGCATGTCTCTCACTCTTGCAGTATGCGCGTGTCCCTCTCACTCTGTGTGTGTGTGTCCCTCCCTCGCTGTGTGTGTGTGTGTGTGTGTGTGTGTGTCCCTCCCTCGCTGTGTGCTTCTCCCCCTCGCTCTGTGTGTGTGTGTGTGTGTCCCTCCATCGCTGTGTGCGTGTCCCCCCGCTGTGTATGTACGTGTCCGTCACTCACTGTGTGTGAGCGTGTCGCTCCCTCGCTGTCTGTGAGCGTGTCCCTTCCTTTGCTGTGGGCGTGTCCGCCTCACTGTGTGCGTGTGTGTCTCCCCCTCGCTGTGTGTGTGTGTCCCTCCCTCGTGGTGTGTGTGCGTGTCCCTCCCTCGGTGTGTGTGCGTGTCCCTCACTCGCTGTGTGTGTGCGTGTCCCTCCCTCGCTGTGTGTGCGTCCCTCACTGTGTGCATGTCCCTCCCTCGCTGTGTCTGCGTGTCCCTCCCTCGCTGTGTCTGCGTGTCCCTCCCTCGCTGTGTGTGTCCCTCCCTCCCTCGCTGTGTGTGTCCCTCCCTCGCTGTGCGTGTCCCTCCCTCGCTGTGTGTATGTGTGCGTGTCCCTCCCTCGCTGTGTGTGTATCCCTCCCTCGCTGTGAGTGTGTATGTGTGCGTGTCCCTCCCTCGCTGTGTGTGCGTCCCTCCCTCGCTGTGTCTGCGTCCCTCCCTCGCTGTGTCTGCGTGTCCCTCCCTCACTGTGTGCATGTCCCTCCCTCGCTGTGTCTGCGTGTCCCTCCCTCGCTGTGTGTGTCCCTCCCTCCCTCGCTGTGCGTGTCCCTCCCTCACTGTGTGTATGTGTGTGTGTCCCTCCCTCGCTGTGAGTGTGTATGTGTGCGTGTCCCTCCCTCGCTGTGTGTGTGTCCCTCCCTCGCTGTGAGTGTGTATGTGTGCGTGTCCCTCCCTCGCTGTGTGTGTGTCCCTCCCTCGCTGTGTGTATGTGTGCGTGTGTCCCTCCCTCGCTGTGTGTATGTGTGCGTGTGTCCCTCCCTCGCTGTGTGTATGTGTGCGTGACCCTCCCTCGCTGTGTGTATGTGTGCGTGTGTCCCTCCCTCGCTGTGAGTGTGTGTGTGTGTCCCTCCCTCGCTGTGTGTATGTGTGCGTGACCCTCCCTCGCTGTGTGTGTGTCCCTCCCTCGCTGTGTGTGTCCCTCCCTCGCTGTGTGTGTCCCTCCCTCCCTCGCTGTGTGTGTCCCTCCCTCGCTGTGTGTGTCCCTCCCTCCCTCGCTGTGTGTGTCCCTCCCTCGCTGTGCGTGTCCCTCCCTCGCTGTGTGTATGTGTGTGTGTCCCTCCCTCGCTGTGTGTATGTGTGTGTGTCCCTCTCTCGGTGTGCGTGTGGGTCCCTCCCTCGCTGTGTGTATGTGTGCGTGTCCCTCCCTCGCTATGTGTGTGTCCCTCCCTCGCTGTGAGTGTGTGTGTGTCCCTCCCTCGCTGTGAGTGTGTGTGTGTGTCCCTCCCTCGCTGTGTGTATGTGTGTGTGTCCCTCCCTCGCTGTGTGTGTGTCCCTCCCTCGCTGTGTATGTGTGTGTGTGTCCCTCCCTCGTTGTGAGTGTATGTGTGTGTCCCTCCCTCGCTGTGTGTGTGTGTCTCCCTCGCTGTGTGTGTGTGTGTCCCTCCCTCGCTGTGTGTGTGTGTGTCCCTCCCTCGCTGTGTGTGTGTCCCTCCCTCGCTGTGTGTGTCCCTCCCTCATTGTGTGTGAGCATGTCTCTCACTCTTTCAGTGTGTGCGTGTCCCCCTCACTCTGTGTGTGTATCCCTCCGTCGCTGTGTGTGTGCGTGTCCCTCTCTCACTGTGTGTGTCCCTCCCTCGCTGTGTGTGTGCGTGTCCCTCCCTCGCTGTGTGTGTGTGTCCCTCCCTCGCTGTGTGTGTGTCCCTCCCTCGCTGTGTGTGTGTCCCTCCCTCACTGTGTGTGAGCATGTCTCTCACTCTTTCAGTGTGTGCGTGCCCCCCCACTCTGTGTGTGTCCCTCCCTCGCTGCGTGTGTGCGTATGTGTTTGTGTGTGTGTGTGTGTGTGTGTGTCTGTCCCTCCCCTGCTGTGTGCGTGTCCCTCCCTCACTGTGTGTGAGCATGTCTCTCACTCTTGTAGTGAGTGCGTGTCCCCCTCACTCTGTATGTGTCCCTCCCTCGCTGTGTGTGCGTGTCTCTCCTCGTTTTGTGTGTGTGTGTGTCCCTCCCTCGCTGTGTGTGTGTGTCCCTCCCTCGCTGTGTGTGTGTGTGTGTGTGTGTGTGTGTGTGTGTCCCTCCCTCGGTGTGTGTGTGTGTCCCTCCCTCGCTGTGTGTGTGTGTGTGTGTGTGTGTGTGTGTGTGTGTGTCTGTCCCTCCCTCGCTCTGTGTGTGTGTGTCCCCGTTCCACGCTGTGTCTGTGTGTGTGTGTGTGTCCGTCCCTCGCTGTGTGCGTGTCTCCATCGCTGTGTATGTACGTGTCTGTCACTCACTGTGTGTGAGCGTGTCGCTCCGTCGCTGTTTGCGTGTGCCCCTCCCTTGCTGTGGGCGTGTCCCCCTCACCGTGTGTGTGTCTGTCCCTCCTTCGCTGTGTGTGTGTGTCCCTCCCTCGCTCTGTGTGCATGTGTGTGTGTCCCTCCCTCGCTGTGTGTGTGTGTCTGTCCCTCCCTCGCTCTGTGTGTGTGTGTCCCCGTTCCACGCTATGTGTGTGTGTGTGTGTGTGTGTGTCCGTCCCTCGCTCTGTGTGTGTGTGTGTGTGTGTGTGTGTGTGTGTCCCTCCCTCGCTGTGTGTGTGCGTATCCCACTCACTCTGTGTGTGTCCCTCCCTCGCAATGTGTGTATGTGTCCCTCCCTCGCTGAGTGTGTGTGCCCCTCCCTCACTGTGTGTGTGCCCCTCCCTCACTGTGTGTATGTGTCCCTCCCTCACTGTGTGTGTGTGTCCTTCCCTCGCTGTGTGTGTGTGTCCTTCCCTCACTGTGTGTGTGTGTCCTTCCCTCGCTGTGTGTGTGTCCCTCCCTCGTGTGTGTGTGTGTCCCTCCCTCGCTGTGTGTGTGTATGTGTCCCTCCCTCGCTGTGTGTGTATGTGTCCCTCCCTCACTGTGTGTGTGTGTCCCTACTTCGCTGTGTGTGTCCCCCTCGCTGTGTGTGTGTGTGTGTGTGTGTGCGTGTGTGTCCCTCCCTCGCTGTGTGTGTGTCCCTCCCTCGCTGTGTGTGTGTGTGTCCCCCTCGCTGTGTGTGAGCATGTCTCTCACTCTTGCAGTATTTGCGTGTTCCCATCACTCTGTGTGTGTGTCCCTCCCTTGCTTTGTATGTATGTGTCCCTCCCTCACTGTGTGTGTGTCCCTCCCTCGTGTGTGTGTCCCTCCCTCGCTGTGTTTGTGTGTGTGTGTGTGTGTCCCTCCCTCGCTCTGTGTGTGTATGTGTGTGTGTGTGTGTGTGTGTGTCCCTCCCTCGCTGTGTGCTTCTCCCCCTCGCTGTGTGTGTGTGTGTGTGTCCCTCCATCGCTGTGTGCGTGTCCCCCCGCTGTGTATGTACGTGCCCCTCCCTCACTGTGTGTGCCCCTCCCTCGCTGTGTGTGTGTGTGTGTGTCTCCCTCGCTGGGTGTGTGTGTCCCTCCCTCGCTGTGTGTGTGTGTGTGTGTGTGTGTCCCCATCACTGTGTGTGCGTGTGTGTGTGTGTGTGTGTCCCTCTCTCGGTGTGTGTGCGTGTCCCCCTCACTGTGTGCGTGCATGTCCCCCCCTCACTGTGTATGAACGTGTCCTTTACTCGCTGTGTGTGTGTGTGTCCCTCCCTCGCTGTGTGTGCGTGCCCCTCCCTTGCTGTGTGTGCGTGCCCCTCACTCGCTGTGTGGGTATCCCTCCCTCCCTCGCTGTGTGCCTGTCCCTACCTCGCTGTGTATGTGTGTGTGTCCCTCCCTCGCTGTGTGAGTGCCCCCCTCAATGTGTGTGTGTGTGTGTGTCTCCCTCGCTGTGTGTATATGTCCCTCCCTCGCTGTGTGTGTGTGTCCCCCTCACTGTGTGTGTGTGTCCCTCCCTCGCTGTGTGTGTGTGTGTCCCTCACTGTGTGTGTGTGTCCCTCCCTCGCTGTGTGCGTGTCCCCCCGCTGTGTATGAACATGTCCGTCACTCACTGTGTGTGAGCGTATCGCTCCCTCGCTGTCAGCGTGTGCCCCTCCCTCGCTGTGGGCATGTCCCCCTCACTGTGTGCGTGTGTGTCCCTCCGTCACTGTGTGTGTGTCCCCCTCTGTCACTGTGTGTGCATGCCCCTCACTCGCTGTGTCTGCGTGTCCCTCCCTCGTTGTGTATGTCCCTCCCTCCCTCGCTGTGCGTACGTGTGTGTGTCCCTCTCTCGGTATGTGTGTGTGTCCCTCCCTCGCTGTGTGTATGTGTGCGTGTCCGTCCCTCGCTGTGTGTGTGTCCCTCCCTCATTGTGTGTGAGCATGTCTCTCACTCTTTCAGTGTGTGCGTGTCCCCCTCACTCTGTGTGTGTATCCCTCCCTCGCTGTGTGTGTGCGTGCCCCTCTCTCACTGTGTGTGTGTCCCTCCCTCGCTGTGTGTGTGTGTGTGTGTGTGTGTGTGTCCCTCCCTCGCTGCGTGTGTGTGTGTCCCTCCCTCGCTGTGTGTGTGTGTGTGTGTCCCTCCCTCGCTGTGTGTGTGCGTGTCCTTCCCTCGCTGTGTGTGTGTCCCCATCACTGTGTGTGTGTATGTGTGTCCCTCCCTCGCTGTGTGTGTGTGTGCGTGTCCCTCCCTCAGTGTGTGTGTGTGTGTGTCCCTCCCTCGCGGTGTCTGTGTGTGTCCGTGTCCCTCCCTCGCTGTAAGTGTGTGTGCATGTCCACCACTTGCTGTGTGTGTGTGTCTGTCCCTCCCTCGCTCTGTGTGTGTGTGTCCCCGTTCCACGCTGTGTGTGTCCCTCCCTCGCTGTATGCGTGTCCCCCCGCTGTGTATGAACATGTCCGTCACTCACTGTGTGTGTGCGTGTCCCTCCCTCGCTGTGTGTGTGTGTGTGTGTCCCTACCTTGCTGTGTGTGTGCGTGTCCTTCCCTCGCTTTGGGCGTGTCCCCCTCACTGTGTGCGTGTGTGTCCCTCCGTCACTGTGTGTGTGGCCCCCTCTGTCACTGTGTGTGCATGCCCCTCACTCGCTGTGTCTGCGTGTCCCTCCCTCGTTGTGTGTGTCCCTCCCTCCCTCGCTGTGCGTATGTGTGTGTGTCCCTCTCTCGGTATGTGTGTGTGTCCCTCCCTCGCTGTGTGTATGTGTGCGTGTCCCTCCCTCGCTGTGTGTGTGTCCCTCCCTCGCTGTGAGTATGTGTGTGTGTCCCTCCGTCGCTGTGTGTATGTGTGCGTGTCCGTCCCTCGCTGTGTGTGTGTCCCTCCCTCGCTGTGTGTATGTGTGTGTGTCCCTCCATCGCTGTGTGTATGTGTGCGTGTCCTTCCCTCGCTGTGTGTGTGTCCCTCCCTCGCTGTGTGTGTGTGTGTGTGTCCCTCCCTCGCTGTGTGTGTGTCCCTCCCTCATTGTGTGTGAGCATGTCTCTCACTCTTTCAGTGTGTGCGTGTCCCCCTCACTCTGTGTGTGTATCCCTCCCTCGCTGTGTGTGTGCGTGCCCCTCTCTCACTGTGTGTGTGTGTCCCACCCTCGCTGTGTGTGTGTGTGTCCCTCCCTCGCTGCATGTGTGTGTGCCCCTTCCTCGCTCTGTGTGTGTGTGTGTGTGTGTGTGTGTGTAATTCCCTCACTGTGTATGTGCGTGTCCCTCCCTCGCTGTGTGTGTGTGTGTGTGTGTGTGTGTCCCTACCTCGCTGTGTGTGTGCGTGTCCTTCCCTCGCTGTGTGTGTGTGTGCGTGTCCCTCGCTCAGTGTGTGTGTGTGTGTGTGAGAGAGAGAGAGTCCCTCCCTCGCTGTGTGTGTGTATATGTGTGTCCCTCCCTCGCTGTGTGTGTGTGTGCGTGTCCCTCCCTCAGTGTGTGTGTGTGTGTGAGAGAGAGAGAGACTCCCTCCCTCGCTGTGTGTGTGTGTGTGTGTCCCTCCCTCGCGGTGTCTGTGTGCGCGTCCCTCCCTCGCTGTAAGTGTGTGTGCATGTCCACCACTTGCTGTGTGTGTGTGTCTGTCCCTCCCTCGCTCCGTGTGTGTGTGTCCCCGTTCCACGCTCTGTGTGTGTGTGTGTCCCTCCCTCGCTGTGTGCGTGTCTCCATCGCTGTGTATGTACGTGTCCGTCACTCACTGTGTGTGAGCGTGTTGCTCCGTCGCTGTTTGCGTGTGCCCCTCCCTTGCTGTGGGCGTGTCACCCTCACTGTGTGTGTGTCTGTCCCTCCTTCGCTGTGTGTGTCTGTCCCTCCCTCGCTGTGTGGGTGTGTGTCCCTCCCTCGCTCTGTGTGGATGTGTGTGTGTCCCTCCCTCGCTGTGTGTGTGTGTCCCCCTCGCTGCGTGTGTGCGTGCCCCTCTCTCACTGTGTGTATGTCCCTCCCTCGCTGTGTGTGTGTGTGTGTGTGTGTCTCCCTTGCTGGGTGTGTGTGTCCCTCCCTCGCTGTGTGTGTGTGTGTGTGTGTGTGTGTGTCCCTCCCTCGCTGTGTGTGTGTGTGTGTGTGTGTCCCTCCCTTGCTGTGTGTGTGTGTGTCCCTCCCTCGCTGTGTCTGTGTGCCCCTCCCTCACTGTGTGTGCGTGTGTGTCCCTCCCTCGCTGTGAGTGTGTGTGTGTGTCCCTCCCTCGCTGTGTGTATGTGTGTGTGTCCCTCCCTCGCTGTGAGTGTGTGTGTGTCCCTCCCTCACTGTGTGTGCGTCTGTCCCTCCCTCGCTCTGTGTGTGTGTGTCCCCCTCGCTGCGTGTGTGCGTGCCCCTCTCTCACTGTGTGTATGTCCCTCCCTCGCTGTGTGTGTGTGTGTGTGTGTGTGTGTGTGTGTGTCTCCCTCGCTGGGTGTGTGTGTCCCTCCCTCGCTGTGTGTGTGTGTGTGTGTGTGTGTGTCCCTCCCTCGCTGTGTGTGTGTGTGTCCCTCCCTCGCTGTGTGTGTGTGTGCCCCTCCCTCGCTGTGAGTGTGTGTGTGCGTGTCCCTCACTCGCTGTGTGTGTGTGGCCCTCCCTTGCTGTGTGTGTGTGTGTGTGTCCCTCCCTCGCTGTGTGTGCGTGTGTGTCCCTCCCTCGCTGTGTGTATGTGTGTGTGTCCCTCCCTCGCTGTGTGTGTGTGTGTCCCTCCCTCACTGTGTGTGTGTGTGTCCCTCCCTCGCTGTGTGTATGTGTGTGTGTCCCTCCCTCGCTGTGTGTGTGTGTGTCCCTCCCTCACTGTGTGTGTGTGTGTCCCTCCCTCGCTGTGTGTATGTGTGTGTGTCCCTCCCTCACTGTGTGTGTGTGTGTCCCTCCCTCGCTGTGTGTATGTGTGTGTGTCCCTCCCTCGCTGTGTGTGTGTGTGTGCGTGTGTGTCCCTCCCTCGCTGTGTGTGTGTGTCCCTCCCTTGGTGTGTGTGTGTGTGTCCCTCCCTCGCTGTGTGTGTGTGTGTGTGTGTTCCTCCCTCGCTGTGTGTGCGTGTGTGTGTCCCTCCCTCGCTGTGTGTGTGTGTGTCCCTCCCTCGCTGTGTGTGTGTGTCCCTCCCTCGCTGTGTGTGTGTGTCCCTCCCTCACTGTGTGTGTGTGTGTGTGTCCCTCACTCGCTGTGTGTGTGTCCCTCCCTCATTGTGTGTGAGCATGTCTCTCACTCTTTCAGTGTGTGCGTGTCCCCCTCACTCTGTGTGTGTATCCCTCCCTCGCTGTGTGTGTGTGTGTTTGTCCCTCCCTTGCTGTGTGTGTGTGTGTCCCTCCCTCGCTGTGTGTGTATGTGTCCTTCCCTCACTGTGTGTGTGTGTCCCTCCTTCGTTGTGTGTGTGTCCCTCCTTCGTTGTGTGTGTCCCTCCTTCGCTGTGTGTGTGTCCCTCCCTCGCTGTGTGTGTCCCTCCCTCGCTGTGTGTGTCCCTCCTTCGTTGTGTGTGTCCCTCCTTCGCTGTGTGTGTGTCCCTCCCTCGCTGTGTGTGTCCCTCCCTCGCTGTGTGTGTGTGTGTCCCCCTCGCTGTGTGTGAGCATGTCTCTCACTCTTGCAGTATGCGCGTGTCCCCCTCACTGTGTGTGTGTCCCTCCCTCGCTTTGTATGTATGTGTCCCTCCCTCACTGTGTGTGTGTGTGTCCCTCCCTCGTGTGTGTGTGTCCCTCCCTTGCTGTGTGTGTGTGTGTGTGTGTGTGTGTGTGTGTGTGTGTGTGTGTGTGTGTCCCACCCTCGCTGTGTGTGTATGTGTCCCTCCCTCGCTCTGTGTGTGTGTGTGTATGTGTCCCTCCCTCGCTCTGTGTGTGTGTGTCCCTCCCTCGCTGTGTGTGTCTATCCGTCCTTCGCTGTATGTGTGTGTCCCTCCTTCGCTGTGTGTGTGTCCCTCCCTCGCTGTGTGGGTGTGTGTCCCTCCCTCGCTCTGTGTGTGTGTGTGTGTGTCCCTCCCTCGCTGTGTGTGTGTGTCTGTCCCTCCCTCGCTCTGTGTGTGTGTCCCCGTTCCACGCTATGTGTGTGTGTGTGTGTGTGTCCGTCCCTCGCTCTGCGTGTGTGTGTGTGTGTGTGTGTGTGTGTGTGTGTCCCTCCCTCGCTCTGTGTGTGTGCGTGTCCCGCTCACTCTGTGTGTGTCCCTCCCTCGCTGTGTGTGTATGTGTCCCTCCCTCGCTGAGTGTGTGTGCCCCTCCCTCGCTGTGTGTGTGCCCCTCCCTCGTGTGTGTGTGTGTCCCTCCCTCGCTGAGTGTGTGTGCCCCTCCCTCGCTGTGTGTGTGTCCCTCCCTCGCTGTGTGTGTGTCCCTCCCTCGCTGTGTGTCTATGTGTCCCTCCCTCGCTGAGTGTGTGTGTCCCTCCCTCGCTGAGTGTGTGTGCCCCTCCCTCACTGTGTGTGTATGTGTCCCTCCCTCACTGTGTGTATGCGTGTCCCCCTCACTGTGTGCGTGCATGTCCCCCCCTCACTGTGTATGAACATGTCCTTTACTCGCTGTGTGTGCGTGTCCATCCCTCGCTGTGTGCGTGTGTGTCCCTCCCTCGCTGTGTGTGCGTGCCCCTCCCTTGCTGTGTGTGCGTGCCCCTCCCTCGCTGTGTGGGTATCCCTCCCACCCTCGCAGTGTGCCTGTCCCTACCTCACTGTGTATGTGTGTGTGTCCCTCCCTCGATTTGGGCGTGCCCCACTCAATGTGTGTGTGTGTGTATGTCCCTCCCTCGCTGTGTGTGTGTGTATGTGTGTGTGTCCCTCCCTCACTGTGTGTGTGTGTCCCTCCCTCGCTGTGTGCGTGTCCCCCCGCTATGTATGAACGTGTTTGTCACTCACTGTGTGTGAGCGTGTCGCTCCCTCACTGTCAGCGTGTGCCCCTCCCTCGCTGTGGGCGTGTCCCCCTCACTGTGTGTGTGCGTGTCCCTCCGTCACTGTGTGTGTGTGTCCCTCCCTCGCTGTGTGTGCATGCCCCTCATTCGCTGTGTGCGCGTGTCCCTCCCTCGTTGTGTGCGCATGTCCCTCCCTCACTGTGTGTGCGCGCGTCCCTCCCTCGCTGTGTGTGCGCGTGTCCCTCCCTCGCTGTGTGAGCGTGTCGCTCCTTGTTTTGTGTGTGTGTGTGTGTGCGTGTCCCTCCCTCGCTGTGTGCGTGCATGTCCCTCCCTCACTGTGTGCGTGCGTGTCCCCCCGCTGTGTATGAACGTGTCTGTCACTCACTGTGTGTGAGCGTGTCGCTCCCTCACTGTCAGCGTGTGCCCCTCCCTCGCTGTGGGCGTGTCCCCCTCACTGTGTGTGTGCGTGTCCCTCCGTCACTGTGTGTGTGTGTCCCTCCCTCGCTGTGTGTGCATGCCCCTCACTCGCTGTGTGCGCGTGTCCCTCCCTCGTTGTGTGCGCATGTCCCTCCCTCACTGTGTGTGCGCGCGTCCCTCCCTCGTTGTGTGTGCGCGTGTCCCTCCCTCGCTGTGTGAGCGTGTCGCTCCTTGTTTTGTGTGTGTGTGTGTGCGTGTCCCTCCCTCGCTGTGTGCGTGCATGTCCCTCCCTCGCTGTGTGCGTGCGTGTCCCTCCCTCGCTGTGTGCGTGCATGTCCCTCCCTCGCTGTGTGCGTGCGTGTCCCTCCCTCGCTGTGTGCGTGCGTGTCCCTCCCTCGCTGTGTGTGCGTGTCCCTCCCTCGCTGTGTGTGCGTGTCCCTCCCTCGCTTTGTGTGCGTGTCCCTCCCTCGCTGTGCGTGCGTGCCCCTCGCTCGCTGTGTGTGTGTGTGTCCCTCCCTCACTGTGTGTGTGTGTGTGTGTGTCCCTCCCTCGCAGTGTGTGTGTGTATCCCTCCCTCGCTGTGTGTGTGTGTATCCCTCCCTCGCTGTGTGTGTATCCCTCCCTCGCTCTGTCTGTGCCTGTCCCTCCCTCGCTGTGTGTGTGCCCCTCCCTCGCTGTGTGTGCGTCCCTCACTGTGTGCATGTCCCTCCCTCGCTGCGTCTGCGTGTCCCTCCCTCGCTGTGTGTGTCCCTCCCTCCCTCGCTGTGTGTGTCCCTCCCTTACTGTGCGTGTATGTGTCCCTCCCTCACTGTGTGTGTGTGTCCCTCCTTCGCTGTGTGTGTGTCCCTCCCTCGCAGTGTGTGTGTCCCTCCCTCGCTGTGTGTGTGTATGTGTCCCTCCCTCGCTGTGTGTGTATGTGTCCCTCCCTCACTGTGTGTGTGTGTCCCTCCATCGCAGTGTGTGTGTCCCTCCCTCGCTGTGTGTGTATGTGTCCCTCCCTCGCTGTGTGTGTATGTGTCCCTCCCTCACTGTGTGTGTGTCCCTCCTTCGCTGTGTGTGTGTCCCTCCCTCGCTGTGTGTGTGTTTGTGTGTGTGTGTGTGTGTGTGTGTCCCTCCTTCGCTGTGTGCGTGTCTCCATCACTGTGTATGTACGTGTCCGTCACTCACTGTGTGTGAGCGCGTCGCTCCCTCACTGTTTGCGTGTGCCCCTCCCTCGCTGTGGGCATGTCCCCCTCACTGTGTGTGTGTCTGTCCCTCCCTTTGTGTGTGAGTGTGTGTGTCCCTCCGTCGCTGTGTGCGCGTGCCCCTCACTCGCTGTGTGCGCGTGTCCCTCCCTCGTTGTGTGCGCGTGTCTGTCCCTCAGTGTGTGTGTGCGCGTCCCTCCCTCGCTGTGTGAGCGTGTCCCTCCTCGTTTTGTGTGTGTGTGTGTGTGTGTGTGTGTCCCTCCCTCGCCGTCTGCGTGCGTGTCCCTCCCTCGCTGTGTGTGCGTGTCCCTCCCTCGCTGTGTGCGTGTCCCTCCCTCGCTGTGAGCGTGTGTCCCTCCCTTGCAGTGTGTGCGTTGTCTCCCACTTGCGCTGTGTGTGCGTCTCCCTCCCTTGATGTGTGTGTGTGTGCGTTTTTGTGTGTGTCCCTCCCTCGCTGTGTGTGTGTGTCCCTCCCTCGCTGTGTGTGTGTGTGTGTGTGTGTGCGAGTCGCTCCCTCGAGGGTGTGTGTGTGTGTGTGTCCCCCTCCGTCGCTGTGTGTGTGTGTCCCTCCCTCGCTGTGTGTGTGTGTGTGTGTCCCTCCCTCGCTCTGTGTGTGTGCGTGTGTGTGTGTCCCTCCCTCGCTCTGTGTGTGTGCGTGTGTGTGTGTCCCTCCCTCGCTGTCTGTGTGTGTGTGTGTCCCTCCCTCGCTGTGTGTGCGCGTCCCTCCCTCGCTGTGTGTGCGCGTCCCTCTCTCGGTGTGTGTGCGCGTCCCTCCCTCACTGTGTTGGCGCGTCCCTCCCTCACTGTTTGTGTGTGACCCTCCCTCTCTGTTTGTGTGTCCCTCCCTCGCTGTGTGTGTGTCCCTCCCTCGCTGTGTGTGTGTCCCTCCCTCGCTGTGTGTGCGCGTCCCTCCCTCGCTGTGTGTGCGCGTCCCTCTCTCGGTGTGTGTGCAGCGTCCCTCCCTCACTGTGTTGGCGCGTCCCTCCCTCACTGTTTGTGTGTGACCCTCCCTCTCTGTTTGTGTGTCCCTCCCTCGCTGTGTGTGTGTCCCTCCCTCGCTGTGTGTGTGTCCCTCCCTCGCTGTGTGCATGTCCCCCTCACTGTGTGCGTGTGTCCCTCCCTTGCTGTGTGTTTGTCCCTCCCTCGCTGTGTGTGTGTCCCTCCCTCGCTTTGTGTGTTTCCCTCCCTCGCTGTGTGCGTGTCCCCCTCACTGTGTGTGTCCCTCTCTCGCTGTGTGTGTGTGTGTGTGTGTCTCTCTCTCGCTGTGTGTGTGCGTGTTCCTTCCTCACTGTGTGTGTGCTTGTCCCTCCCTCGCTGTGGGTGTGCGTGTCCCTCCCTTGCTCTGTGTGTGTGTGTGTGTGCGCGTGGTGCGTGTCCCTCCCTTGCTGTGTGTGTGCGCGTCCCTCCATCACTATGTGCGTGCGTGTCCCTCCCTCGCAGTGCGTGTGTGTCCCTCCCTCGCTGTGTGTGTGTGTCTCCATCACTGTGTATGTACGTGTCCGTCACTCACTGTGTGTGAGCGCGTCGCTCCCTCACTGTTTGCGTGTGCCCCTCCCTCGCTGTGGGCGTGTCCCCCTCACTGTGTGTCTGTCCCTCCCTTTGTGTGTGAGTGTGTGTGTCCCTCCGTCACTGTGTGCGTTCCCCTCACTCGCTGTGTGCGCGTGTCCCTCCCTCGTTGTGTGCGCGCGTCCCTCCCTCGCTGTGTGAGTGTGTCCCTCCTCGTTTTGTGTGTGTGTGTGTGTGTGTGTGTGTGTGTCCCTCCCTCGCTGTGTGTATGTTCCACTCCCTCGCTGTGTGTGTGCGTGTCCCTCCCTCACTGTGTGTGTGCGTGTCCCTCCCTCGCCGTCTGCGTGCGTGTCCCTCCCTCGCTGTGTGTGCGTGTCCCTCCCTCGCTGTGTGTGCGTGTCCCTCCCTCGCTGTGAGCGTGTGTCCCTCCCTTGCAGTGTGTGCGTTGTCTCCCACTTGCGCTGTGTGTGCGTCTCCCTCCCTTGATGTGTGTGTGCGTTTGTGTGTGTGTCCCTCCCTCGCTGTGTATGTGTGCGAGTCGCTCCCTCGGAGGTGTGTGTGTGTGTCCCTCCGTCGCTGTGTGTGTGTGTGTGTGTCCCTCCCTCGCTGTGTGTGTGTCACTCCCTCACTGTGTGTGTGTGTCCCTCCCTCGCTTTGTGTGTTTCCCTCCCTCGCTGTGTGCGTGTCCCCCTCGCTGTGTGTGTCCCTCTCTCGCTGTGTGTGTTTGTGTGTGTCTCTCTCTCGCTGTATGTGTGTGTGTTCCTTCCTCACTGTGTGTGTGCTTGTCCCTCCCTCGCTGTGGGTGTGCGTGTCCTTCCCTTGCAGTGGGTGTGCGTGTCCCTCCCTCGCTATGTGTGTATGTGTCCCTCCCTCGCTGTGCGCGCGTGTCCCTCCCTCGCTGTGCGCGCGTGTCCCTACCTCGCTGTGCGCGCGTGTCCCTCCCTCGCTGTGTGCACGTGTCCCTCCCTCGCTGTGCGCGCGTGTCCCTCCCTCGCTGTGCGCGCGTGTCCCTCCTTCGCTGTGTGCACGTGCCCCTCCCTTGCTGTGTGCACGTGTCCCTCCCTTGTTGTGTGAGTCTGTCCCTCCCTCGCTGTGTGAGTGTGTCCTTCCCTCCCTCGTGTGTGCGTCCCTCCCTCGTGTGTGTGTCCATCCCTCGTCTGTGTGTGTGTCTGTCCCTCGCTGTGTGTGTG
The DNA here is from genome assembly GCF_047496795.1 of Chiloscyllium punctatum. Lineage (NCBI taxonomy): Eukaryota > Metazoa > Chordata > Chondrichthyes > Orectolobiformes > Hemiscylliidae > Chiloscyllium > Chiloscyllium punctatum. The sequence goes on from NW_027309865.1 coordinate 614,432, forward strand.
CCCCTCCCTCGCTGTGTGTGTGCGTGTCCCTCCCTCGCTGTGTGTGCGCGTCCCCCCCTCGCTGTGTGTGCGCGTCCCTCCCTCACTGTGTTGGCGCGTCCCTCCTCGTGTGTTTGTGTGTGTCCCTCCCTCGCTGTGTGTGTGTGTCCCTCCCTCGCTGTGTGTGCGTGTCCCTCCCTCGCTGTGTGTGCGTGTCCCTCCCTCGCTGTGTGTGTGTGTGTGTGTGTGTGTGTGTCCCTCCCTCGCTGTCTGTGTGTGTCCCTCCCTCGCTGTGTGTGTGTGTCCCTCCCTCGCTGTCTGTGTGTGTCCCTCCCTCGCTGTGTGTGTGTCCCTCCCTCGCTGTGTGTGTGTATCCCTCCCTCGCTGTGTGCATGTGTCCCACCCTCGCTGTGTGAGTGTGTCCCTCCCTCACTGTGTTGGCGCGTCCCTCCCTCACTGTGTGTGCGTGTCCCTCCTCGTGTGTTTGTGTGTGTCCCTCCCTCGCTGTGTGTGTGCTTGTCCCACCCTCGCTGTGTGTGTGTGTCCCTCCCTCGCTGTGTGTGTGTCCCTCCCTCACTGTGTGTGTGTGTGTGTCCCTCTCTCGCTGTGTGCATGTCCCCCTCACTGTGTGCGTGTGTGTCCCTCCCTCGCTTTGTGTGTGTGTGTCCCTCTCTCGCTGTGTGTGAGCGTCTCCTTCCCTTGCTGTGTGTGTGTTCCTCCCTCGCTGTGTGTGTGTCCCTCCCTCGCTTCGTGTGTTTCCCTCCCTCGCTGTGTGCGTGTCCCCCTCACTGTGTGTGTCTCTCTCTCGCTGTGTGTGTGTGTGTGTCTCTCTCTCGCTGTATGTGTGCGTGTTCCTTCCCCACTGTGGGTGTGCGTGTCCTTCCCTTGCAGTGGGTGTGCGTGTCCCTCCCTCGCTATGTGTGTGTGTGCGTGTCCCTCCCTTGCTCTGTGTGTGTGTGTGTGCGTGTCCCTCCCTCGCTGTGTGTGTGCGCGTCCCTCCCTCGCTGTGTGTGTGTCCCTCCCTCAGTGTGTGCGTTCGTGTCCCTCCCTCACTGTGTGCGTGCGTGTCCCTCCCTCGCAGTGCGTGTGTGTCCCTCCCTTGCTGTGTGTGTGTGTCCCTCTCTCCCTGTGTGTGTGTGTCCCTCCCTTGCAGTGTATGCGTGTCCCCCACTTGTGGTGTGTGTGCGTGTCCCTCCCTCGGGGTGTGTGTGTGTGTGTGTGTGTGTCCCTCCCTCGCTCTGTGTGTGCGCGTCCCTCCCTCGCTGTGTGTGTGTTTCCCTCCCTCGCTGTGTATGAGCGTGTCCCTCCCTCACCGTGTGTGTGTCCCCCTCACTGTACGTGTCCCTCCCTCGCTGTGTCTGTGTGTCCCTCCCTCGCTGTGTGTGTGTCCCCCTCACTGTGTGCGTGCGTGTTCCCCACTTGCGGTGTGTGTGTGCCTGTCCGTCCCTCGCTGTGTATGTGAGGGTCCCTCCCTCGCTCTGTGTGTGTGTGTGCGTGTCCCTCCCTCGCTGTGGGAGTGCATGTCTCTCACTCTACAGTGTGTGCGTGTTCCTCCCTCACTGTGTGTGAGCGTATCCCTCCCTTGCTGTGTGCGTGTGTCCTTCGCTCGCTGTGTGTGAGCGTGTCCTTCCCTTGCTGTGTGTGTGTCCCTCCCTTGCTGTTTGTATGTGTGTCCCTCCCTTGCTGTGTGTGCGTGTACTTCCCTCGCTGTGTGTGAGTGTGATTCCTTCCTCGCTGTGTGCGTGTGTCCCTCCGTCGCTGTGTGCGTGTGTGTCCCTCCCTGGCTGTTTGTATGTGTGTCCCTCCCTCGCTGTGGGAGTCCCTCCCTCGCTGTGTGTGTGTGTACTTCCCTCGCTGTGTGTGAGTGTGATTCCTTCCTCGCTGTGTGCGCGTGTCCCTCCCTACCTGTGTCCCTCCCTCGCTGTGTATGCGTGTCCCTCATCGTTGTGTGTGTGTGTATCCCTCCCTCGCTGTGTGCGTGTGTCTTGCACTGTGTGCGTGCGTGTCCCTCCCTCGCTGTGCGTGTCCCTCCCTCGCTGTGCGTGTCCCTCCCTCGCTGTGCGTGTCCCTCCCTCGCTGTGCGTGTCCCTCCCTCGCTGTGCGTGTCCCTCCCTCGCTGTGTGTGTCCTTCCCTCGCTGTGTGTGTCCTTCCCTCGCTGTGTGTGTCCTTCCCTCGCTGTGTGTGTCCTTCCCTCGCTGTGTGTGAGTGTGATTCCTCCCTTGCTGTGTGTGCGTGTCCCTCCCTCGCTGTGTGTGCATGTCCTTCCCTCGCTGTGTGTGAGTGTGATTCCTCCCTCGCTGTGTGTGTGTGTCCATCCCTTGCTGTGTGTGTGTCCCCCTCACTGTGTGCGTGCGTGTCCCTCCCTTGTGGTGTACGTGCGTGTCCCTCCCTCGCTGTGTGTGCGTGTCCCTCCCTCTCTGTGTGTGCATGTCCCTCACTCTGTGTGTGTGTGTGTGTGGGTGTGTGTGTCCCTCCCTCGCTGTGTGCGTGTCTCCCTCACTGCGTTTGTGTCCCCCTCACTGTGTGCGTGTGTGTCCCTCCCTCGCTGTTTGTGTGTGTCCCTCCCTCGTTGTGTGTGTGTGTGTCCTTCCCTCGCTGTGTGTGAGTGTGTCCCTCCCTCGCTGTGTGTGTGTGTCCCTCCCTCGTTGTGTGTGTGTGTCCCTCCCTCGCTGTGTATTTGCATGTCCATCCTTTGCTGTGTGAGTGTGGCCATCCTTTGTTGTGTGTGCGCGTGTCCGTCCCTCGCTGTGTGTGTGCGTGTCCCTCCCTCTCTGTGTTTGTGCGTGTCCCTCCCTCTCTGTGTTTGTGCGTGTCCCTCCCTCGCTGTGTGTGCGTGTCCCTCCCTCGCTGTGTGTGTGCGTGACCCTCCCTCGCTGTGTGCGTGTCTCCCTCACTGCGTTCGTGTCCCCTTCACTGTGTGCGTGTGTGTCCCTCCCTCGGTGTTTGTGTGTGTCCCTCCATCGCTGTTTATGTGTGTCCCTCCATCGCTGTGTGTGCGTGTCCCTCCCTTGCTGTGTGTGCGTGTCCCTCCCTCGTTGTGTGTGCGTGTCCCTCCCTTGCTGTGTGTATGTGTCCCTCCCTCGTTGTGTGTTTGCGTGTCCATCCTTCGCTGTGTGTGTGCGTGTTCCTCCCTCTCTGCATATTTCAGCAAGTCCCTCCCTTGCTGTGTGTGTGTGTTTGTATGTGTCACACCCTCACAGTACGTGTTTGTGTATGTGTCCCTTCGCTGCGTGTCCCTCACTCGCTGGTTGCGTGTGTGTCACTCCCTCGCGTTGTGTGGATGTCTCTCTGTCTCGCTTTGTATGTGAGTCTCCCTCCCTCGCTGTGAGTGTGCGTGTCCCCCCTCGCTGTGTGTGTGTGTGTGTCCCATTCTCACGGTGTGTGCCTGTGTTTGTGTGCTTGTGCATGCACGTGTCCCACCCTCGCTGTGTGTGTGTCCCCCTTGCAGTGTATGTGAGTGTTCCTCCCTTGCTCTGTGTGTGTGTGTGTGTGTGTGTGTGTGTGTATATATGCGTGTCACTTCCTCACTGTGCCTTTATGTCCCTCCCACGCTGTGTGAGTGAGTGTGTGTGTCCCTTCCTCGCTTTCTGTGTATGTGTGTCCCTCTTGCTATGTGTCCGTGTCACTCCCTCGCTGTGTGTGTGTCCCTCCCTTGCTCTTTATGTATATCCCCCTCGCAGTGTGAGTGCATATCCCCCCTTTCTTTGTGTGTGCGCGTGTCCCTCCCTCGCTGTGCCTGTGCGTGTCCCCTCTCGCTGTGTGTGCGTGCACCCTCTCAATTTCTGTGCACATGCCCTCCCACTCGCCGTGTTTCTGCTTGTTCCTAATTCTCAGTGTGTGCGCGTGTCCCTCCCTTGCTGTCTATGTGCATATCCCTCCCTCGCTGTGTGTGTGTGTCAACTCGCTCTGCGTTTGTGTGTGTGTGTGTCCCTCTCTCGCTCTGTGTGTGTGTCCCTCCCTCGCTGTATGTGCGCATATCCCTCCCTCGCTGTGTGTCTCAGCAAGTCCCTCCCTCGCTGTGTGTGTAAGAGTCACAGCATCACAGGATTTATGACTACTTGGAAAACCATAGTTAAATTAGCCACAGTCAGTATGGGTTTGTGAGGGGTCAGGTCATGCCTCACAAACCTGATTGAATTCTTTGAGGATGGGAATATTGGTTTCCTGGTAAGTAATTGTTTTGGGTGACACTGAAATTGGTGGGAAAGTGGACAGCGAAGAAGGTTATCTATGATACAACAGGATGAACAGTACTGCTGGGATAGTGGGCTGAAGAATAGCAGATGGAGTTTAATTAGATAAATGTGAGGTGTTCCATTTTGGTGAAACAAACCAGGGTGGGACCTGTACAGTTAATGTTTGGGCCCTGGGTAGTGTTGTCAGTCAGAGACCCAAGGATGCAGGTAGACAGTTCTTTGTAAGTGGTGTCCCAGGTAGACAGGCTGGTGAAGCAGGCGTTTGGGATGGTTACCTTCTTTGGGGAGAGCATTAAGAATAGGAGAAGGATGTCATGTTGTGGCTGTAAAAGACATTGGTGGGGCCACCATTAAAACATTGTTGATCAGTGGGAAGAACTGATCTAGTTCACAAACCCCCTTTAGGGAAAGACATCAAATATTCTAACCTGGTCTGGCCGACATGTGACTCCAGACCCACAGCAATATGGCTGACTCTGAGCTGCCCTCTGGGTAATTAGCAGAGGGGTCAAAGAACGTTGTTCCAGGCCGTGACACCCACATCCCATGAATGAATATATAAAAATACCCATGTCCCTCCGTCCCTCTGCAAACCCCTCCAGCTGCAGCAATCCGTACTGGCTTTGTAACACCCTGACCCCTCTCTGTAACACTCTCACCACCTCCAGCACCTTCACCTCTCCCTGTTCCTATTGTGTCAATGAACCCTGACCGCGGCTCCCCTTCCCACAGCCCTCCTCCTGCGAGCAGACCCATTCCAATCCATTTACATTTACTCCTAAAATACACTCTCACTTCAGGATTTTAAGTACTTTTTGGTGATCTTCTCAGCCTCATAATCTAGTATGATTCCTTTTGATCTGAGTGAGGGATCAGTGGGAATTTCTTGCTGAGGTTTTTACTGTTTCATTCGAACGTCCTTTTGTTGAATATTTTGCATTGTCCCTTCAAATGATTTCCATTGTCCATTTACAGACACATATTCCAGTCTGTTTAGCCTATTTACCTTGGTCAGTTCTCCTCTCAAACTCATGTCATTGGCTATTTTTGTTTCTAGTTGTAGCTTGTCCTTTCTGTGATTCACTTTAAAACTTTATATTTAATTAAACTGCACTTTATCACAATTTCCTGAAGGATCTCTCCTGGTGACATGACTCATTCACTAAGTTTCATTACACGGTCGCTCTGCGATAGTTATGTCCCTTAACAGTTGCACAATGTGTTTTTCAAAGAAACACTGAAAAAAAAAATTCCGAACTCCTTCCAATATCAATGTTGACCGTGTGATTGTCCCAGATTATACAAATATTGACGTTTTCCAAAATTATCACAATGCCTTTGTTAAAAAATTCCAATGAGTTCCTGTTTAATGCAGTGATGAGCAATGAAGCGCTGTTTGGTGGCTAAAACTGTTCTGCTGCTTGTGTCCTTGGCAAGTAGTAGCCAGAATTTACATTCAGACTGACTCGACTTCATGATCTGAGGCCAAATGCTTTCTCTGTAATGCCTTTGGTATCCATTATTGTTAGCGTTGCCCCTTTTGCCTGAGTTTGCACATGATTACGAACCACTGAATATTTTTGTTCACCCTGTATCCATGTCTCCCTGGTGTCTAAATCTCTTTTATCTCTGTGTCACAAATCCATCGACCTTATTGCAGCAACTTTGTCCGTTCAAAAACATAATATACTCTCTTCCACAATTTTCTGTCACAAGTCTATTTTCTGATGTACAATTTTAGTTAAACTCTGTCCCATCCTGTTCCTTTCTGCTTGTCTTCAGCCACATTCCCATGCTGTTCCATTGCTTCACCTTTTCCCTTTGGATTTGAAAAGCTCCTTTCACCTGCATCCTCTCTGTCAGTTTAATGCCCTGTCCATAAACCTACCGACATGATTGGCCAGGACACTGGTCCCAGCACAGTTCCAGGGGAACCATCCTAATAGATGTTTTTAAAATCAGGTATGGGATGTGTGAGTCTCTGGCTGACCAGCCTTTCTTGCCCAGCCCTAGCTGCCCTTGAACTGAGTAACTTGCTCGGCCATTTCAGAGGGTAATTGAGAGGCAAACCCTTTGCTGTGGGGATGTCGTGCAGACCACGTGAGAATGGGCAGATGTCCTTCTCTAATGGACAAGTGTTTGGATTTGTTGTACATCAGTAATGGTTTCATACTTATTTGTGGATTGTTAATTATTATTTTTAAAATTATTGATTTCAAATGTCTCCTTTTCAGATGGCGGGATTCAATCCTGCCTCCCCTGAACATTAGCTGAGGTTTTGGATCCATTCTCTCGCAATAATACCACGAGGCCATTACTTCACCTGCTCACTGGGTGCTCATCCCTGAGCACTGATACCAGGGCATCATGAAGCTAAACCCATTCTTCCCACACAATTGTGTGATCCTGACATCTTCCAGCAATCTGGGACTATCACTTAATATCGCTCCATTTTCCAGATCTCTGTGGAACTCAGTGCCATTCTCCATGTGTAACCCTCACTGCATCTGTTTAATTTCCCATTCTGTCTATTTCTCTGTCTCCTGTAGATACTCAGGAAAGTCCTGACTCAATAGCCTTCCCAGCTGCTGGGTGGATCGTGCATCATCACATTGAACGCAGTTGGTCTGCCAGAGAGAGACAAAGGGAAAGGAGATCTGGAGCCTTCAATAAATCCTGTAGTGAGGTAAGGTCACCCACAGTGCACAGAGCAAAGAGCAATGAGAGGGCTCCAAACATCTGTTAACACAACATGACACAGATACAGTGCTGGAGGGGAGCACAGTATACACACACACCCCAGGCTCAATCACCACACCAATGTAAGTTCTGTTATATTAAAACTCACTACTCTGCAACAGTCTATCTACGGCATGTCTTGTGGTCCAGTGTCTTCAATAATTTTTAATTCCTATAACAGATCCTATCGCTGTAACCTCCTCCCTTCCCGATAGTCCCTCCACATATTTGAAATGTACTGCATTCCAGACTACCATCCCTATCCCTGTAACTTGGTTCAGTGTCTACAATATGCCTTTCTCGGTAGTCTCCTCCTCCAATAAGGTAAAAACAAGGACTGCAGATGCTGGAAACCAGAGTCTAGATTACAGTGGTGCTGGAAAAGCACAGCAGGTCAGGCAGCATCTGAGGAGCAGGAAAATCGACATTTCGGGCAAAAGCCCTTCATCAGGAACAGAGGCAGGGAGCCTGCAGAGTGGGGAGATAAATGAGAGGTGGGTGGGGATGGAGAGAAAGTAGCATAGAGTCCAATAGGTGAATGGGGGTGGGGATGGGGGTGATAGGTCAGAGTGGAGGATGGGGGAAGGTAGCAAAGAGTACAATGGGTGAATGGGGGTGGGGATGGGGGTGATAGGTCAGAGAGGAGGGTGGAGTGGATCGGTGGGAAGGGAGATAGGCCATTAGGACAGGTCATGAGGGCGGTGCTGAGCTGGAAGGCTGGAGGTGGGGTGAGATGGGGGAAGGGGAAATGAGGAAACTGGTGAAGTCCACATTGATTCCCTGGGGTTGAAGTGTTCCGAGGCGGAAGGTGAGGCGTTCTTCCTCCAGGCATCGGGTGGTGAGGAAGTGGCGGTGAAGGAGGCCCAGGACCTGCATGTCCTCGGCAGAGTGGGAGGGGACGTTGAAATGTTGGGTCACAGGGCGGTGGGGTTGATTGGTGCGGGTGTACCCGAGATATTCCCTAAAGTGTTCTGCTAGGAGGTGTCCAATCTCCCCAATGTAGAGGAGACCGCATCGGGAGCAACGGATACAATAAATGATATTGGTGGATGTGCAGGTAAAACTTTGGATGTGGAAGGCTCCTTTAGGGCCTTGGATGGTGGTGAGGGGAGAGGTGTGGGCGCAGGTTTTGCAATTCCTGCGGTGGCAGGAGAAGGTGCCAGGATGGGAGGGTGGGTTTTTCGGGGGGCATGGAACTGACTAGGTAGTCACGGAGGGAATGGTCTTTGCGGATAGTGGAGAGGGGTGGGGAGGGAAATATATCCCTGGTGGTGGGGTCCGTTTGGAGGTGGAGGAAATGGCAGCGGATAATTTGGTTGATGCGAAGGTTGGTAGGGTGGAAGGTGAGCACCAGGGGCGTTCTGTCCTTGTTATGGTTGGAGGGGTGGGGTCTGAGGGCGGAGGTGCGGGATGTGGACGAGATGCGTTGGAGGGCATCTTTAACCACGTGGGAAGGAAAATTGCAGTCTCTAAAGAAGGAGGCCACCTGGTGTGTTCTGTGGTGGAACTGATCCTCCTGGGAGCAGATACGGCAAAGGTGGAGGAGTTGGGAATACGGGATGGCATTTTTGCAGGAGATAGGGTGGGAAGAGGTGTAATCCAGGTAGCTATGGGAGTCAGTGGGTTTGTAAAAAATGTCAGTGTCAAGTCGGTCGTCATTAATGGGGATGGAGAGGTCCAGGAAGGGAAGGGAGGTGTCAGAGATGGTCCAGGTAAATTTAAGGTCAGGGTGGAATATGTTGGTGAAGTTGATGAATTGCTCAAACTCCTCACGGGAGCACGAGGTGGCGCCAATGCAGTCATCAATGTAGCGGAGGAAGAGGTGGGGAGTGGTGCCGGTGTAATTACAGAAGATGGACTGTTCTCCGTAGCCAACAAAGAGACAGGCAGAGCTGGGGCCCATACGGGTGCTAATGGCTACCCCTTTGGTCTGGAGGAAGTGGGAGGATTCAAAGGAAAAATTGTTAAGGGTGAGGACAAGTTCAGCCAACCGAATGAGAGTCTCGGTGGAATGGTACTGTTGTGGACGTCGGGAGATGAAGAAACAGAGGGCTTCGAGGTCCTGGTCATGGTGGATGGAGGTGTAGAGGGATTGGATATTCATGGTGAAGGTGAGGCGTTGGTGGGCCAGGGAAATGGAAGTCTTAGAGGAGGGGTAGGGTGTGAGTGGTGTCTCAAACGAATGTGTGTAGTTCCTGGACTAGGGGGGACAGGACAATGTCAAGGTAGGGAGACATGAGTTCGGTGAGGTAGGAGCATGCTGAGACAATAGGGCAGTTGGGGTGGTTAGACTTGTAGAACCGGACAGTGGGGGATCCCGGACAATGAGGGTGGAAGCTGTGGGTGGGAGATCTCCTCCTGAGGTGATGAGGTTCTGTATGCTCTGGGAGATGACGGTTTGGTGATGGGAGGTGGGTCATGGTAGAGGGGGTGGTAGGAGGAGGTGTCTTTGAGTTGGCATCATGGCTTCAGCGGTGTAGAGGTCAGTGCACCAGACTACCAGTGCACCCCCTTTATCTGCTGGTTTGATGGTGAGGTTGGTATTGGAGCAGAGGAAGTGGACGGCTGTACGTTGTGAGGGTGAGAGGTTGGAGTGGGGGAGGGGGGAGATAGGTTGAGGCAGTTAATGTCTCGGAGGAAGTTGGAAATGAAGAAATCGAAGGCAGGTAATAGGCCAGCGCGGGGTGTCCAGGTGGATGGAGTGTATTGGAGGCGGCAAAGGGGTCCTCAGAAAATAGGCGGGAATCTTCATTGTAAAAGTAAGCTCTGAGGTGGAGGTGGTGGAAGAAGTGTTCGATGTCACGGCGTGTATTAAATTCATTGATATGTGGATGGAGGGGGATAAAGGTGAGGCCTTTGCTGAGGACTGATCATTCATCCTCTGTGAGGGGGAGGTCAGGGGGGATGGTGAAAACTCGGCAGGACTGGGAGCTGGGACCAGGCATAGGTGTGGAGCTGGGGGAGGGAACTGAGCCTGTAACTGGAGTGGGTGTGGTGTTAGGGGGAATGGGGGTGGAGTCATGAGCAGGGGTGGGGTTCCCCTCAGGGTTCTGGGGGCAGGAATAGTGACGTGGGACCTGGGGGGGGGGGGGTGTCAGCAGAATGCAGATGAGTGGCGTTGGTGGGGGCCGAAGTGGTGGCAAACACGGCAGTGGGGGGGGGGGGGGGGGGGGGGATCGGGGGGCGTAGAAGTCACTGTGTGTGTGACATCAGCGATGATGTGAGGGGTGGAAGTGATGTCACTTGTGGTGTATGAGGAATTGTGAGGGGCGGAAATGGCATTTACTTTATTTTAACCAATAATTTCCTGTCACAAATCTGTTTGACAATGTCATTTTTAATTAAACTCAGTCCCTTACTGTTTCTTTTGGTCTTCATTCATATCTCCATGGTGTTCCAATATTTCAACCTTTCTCTTTGGACTTGGGAATTTCCATTCACCTCAGACCTGTCCCCCTCCTCATCTGTGTCCATTTATATCACACTGCATAATCCTGGTACCAGAGGAACCTATCTCAATAAAATAGCTCAGTCCTCCCTGAGTACTGGTAGCAGTGCTCACTGGTCAGAACTACTTCTGATGATACCATTGTGTGATCCTGATACATTCCTGCACTCTGTTGATATCACTGTCTCTCTCCATGTGTTATCCCTCACTGTGAGGGTCTAATTGCTGCCTCTGTCAGTGTCTCTCACTCTTGCAGCTCCTCCAGATCCTGAGCCAACAGCATTCTCCACTCCAGAGGGAAGCAACTGCACAGGCCATGGATGGAGACTGGGAATTTCCAGATCTCTGTGGGACTCAGTGCCATTCTCCATGTGTACCCTTCATTGCAGCAGTGTAATTTACCATTCTGTCTCCTGTAGGTATTCCTGATGTCCCTGACTCAGCAAAATTCCCAATTCCTGTCTCGTACATCACCACATTGAAGACAGTTGCTCAGCCAGAGAGAGATGGAGAGTGAAATCTGGAGCCTTCAGTAAATCCTGCAGCCGGTAAGATCACTCACAGTAAACAGCACAGGGAGGAGTTCATGGGCTTTAATTCAGACCCTGAGGGCATGATGTAGGAACAATGCTGGGCAAGGAACATGAGAAAATTCTCAGGCTTCATTATCACCATCTTGTCTGTAAATTCAACTGTTCCACAGAACCCTCCCTATGTCTGTCAGTTTCTCCACTGTCTGTTTCATAAATACCACTTCCCCTATCTCTATCAGCCCCAACAATCCTGCCTATCCCTGTAAGCTCCTCCGACCAGTACAACTCTCCAAGTTTTTGCCTTTGCCTTTAGTGCCGGGTTCTGTCACATCTCTCCTTAACTGAAGAAAAACAACTCTTCAGTTCCTTAAGCCATCCTGGTCAGTGTAGTCCTTTCCAGACCTGAAAAACCTCCCTGTCTTTGTGACTTCTTTGAACTCCTACTACCTTCATGATCTCTGTAACATTCCCGTCACGACAACAAAAAAGCTCTGTACCTTAGTAACCTCCTCCAGCCGTTAGACTCCTCCTTGTGTCTGGGCACAAAGCAGAGTGACCCTGCTTCTCTCATAAATTAGTTTCTGCATTTCTAATGATGACTATGAACTCTTCCTGTCTCTAAAACGCACTTAGTCTCTGTAAACTCTGCTGGTCCCGATTGATGGAATTTCCTTCGGTAAAAACCTTTATACCTTTAACCTCCTCCAGACGTGACCACACAGTTTATTTCTAAAACCTCTATGAATGATAGAGTCATAAAGATGTACAATTTGGAAACTCGCCCTTCGGTCCAACCCGTCCATGCCGACCAGATGTCCAAATTCAGTCTCGTCCCACCTGCCAGCGCCTGGCCCAAATCCCTTCAAATCCTTCCTATTCATATACCCATCCAAATGCCTCTTAAATGCTGTAATTGTACTAGCCTCCTCCACATCCTCTGGCAGCTCATTCCATACAGGAACCACCCTCTGTGTAAAAGTTGCCCCTTGGGTCTCTTTTATATCTTTCCCCTCTCAACATAAACCTATGCCCTCTATTTCTGGACTCCCTGACCCCAAGGGAAAAGACTTTGTCTATTTATCCTATCCATACCCCTCATAATTTTGTAAACCTCTGTAAGGTCACCCCTCAGCCTCCGACGCTCCAGTGAAAATAGCCCCAGCCTGTTCAGTCTCTCCCTGTAGCTCATATCCTCAAACCCTGGCAACATCCTTGTAAATCTTTTCTGAACCATTTCAAGTTTTACAAACCTTTCCGATAGGAAGTCTACCAAAATTGCATGCAATATTCCAACAGTGGCCGAATCAATGTCCTGTTCAGCGCAACATGACCTCCCAACTCCTGCACTCAACACTCTGACCAATAAAGGAAAGCATACCAAATGCCGCCTTCACTATCCTGACTACCTGTGACTCCTCATTCAAGGAACTATGAACCCACACTCCAAGGTATCTTTGTTCAGCCACACACCCGAGGAACTTACCATTAAGTGTATAAGTCCTGCTAAGATTTGCTTTCCTAAAATGCAGCACCTTGCATATATCTGAACTTAACTCCATCTGCGAGCTCTCAGCCCATTGGCTCAGCTGGTTCAGATCCTGTTGTAATCTGAGGTAACATTCTTCGCTGTCCTCCAATTTTGGTGTCATCTGCAAACTTACTAACTGTACCTCTTCTGCTTACATCCGAATCATTTATGTAAATGACAAAAAGTAGAGGACCCAGCAACGATCCTTGTGGCACTCCACTGGTCACATGCCTCCAGTCTGAAAAACAACCCTCCACCACCACCCTCTGTCTTTTACCTTTGAGCCAGTTCTGTATCCAAATGGCTAGATCTCCCTGTATTCCATGAGTTCTAACCTTGCTAATCAGTCTCCCATGGGGAACCTTGTGGAACGCCTTACTGAAGTCCATATAGATTACATCTATCACTCTGCCCTCCTCAATCTTTTTTTTACTTCTTCAAAAAACTCAATCAAGTTTATGAGACATGATTTCCCACACACAAAGCCTTGTTGACTACCCCTAATCAGTCCTTGCCTTTCCAAATACATGTATATCCTGTCCCTCAGGATTCCCTCCAACAACTTGCCCACCGCCGAGGTCAGGCTCACTGGTCTGTCGTTCCCTGGCTTGTCTTTACCACCCTTCTTAAACAGTGGCACCACTTTTGCCAACCTCCAGTCTTCTGGCACCTCACCTGTGACTATTGATGATACAAATATCTTAGCAAGAGGCCCAGCAATCACTTCTCTAGCTTCCCACAGAGTTCTCGGGTCCACCTGATCAGTTCCTGGGGATTTGTTCACCTTTAACCATTTCAAGACATCCAGCACTTCCTCCTCTGTAATCTGGACGTTTTGCAAGATGTCACCATCTCTTTCTCTACAGTCTATATCTTCCATATGCTTTTCCACAATAAATACTGATGCAAAATATTCATTTAGTATCTCCCCCATTTTCTGTGGCTGCACAAAAAGGCCGCCTTGCTAATCTTTGTGCGGCCCTATTCTCTCCCTAGTTACCCTTTTTTTCTTAATATATTTTTTAAAAACCCTTTGCATTCTCCTTAATTCTATTTGTCAGACCTATCTCATGTCCGCATTTGCCCTCCTGATTTCCCTCTTAAGTATACTCCTACTTCCTTTATACTCTTCTAAGGATTCACTTGATCTATCCTATCTATACCTGACATATGCTTCCTTCTTTTTCTGAACCAAACACTCAATTTCTTTAGTCATCCAGGATTCTCTCTACTTACCAGTCTTCCCTTTCACCCTGACAGGAATATACTTTCTCTGGACTCTTGTTATCTTATTTCTGAAGGCTTCCCATTCTCCAGCCGTCCCTTTACCTTCGAACATCTGCCGCCAATCGGCTTTCAAAAGTTCTTGCTTCATACCATCAAAATGGGCCTTTCTCCAATTTAGAACATCAACTTTTAGATCTGGTCTATCCTTTTCCATCACTATTTTAAAACAAATAGAATTATGGTCGCTGGCCCCAACGTGCTCACCCACTGACCCCTCAGTCACCTGCCCTGCCTTATTTGCCAAGAGTAGGTCAAGTTTTGCACCTTTTCTAGTAGGTACATCCATATACTGAATCAGAAAATTATCTTCTACACACTTAAAAAAAATCCTCTCCATCTAAACTTTTAACACTATGGCAGTCCCAGCCGATGTTTGGAAAGTTAAAATCCCCTCCCATACCTACCCTATTATTCTTACAGATAGCTGAGATCTCCTTAGAAGTTTGTTTGGCAATTTCCCTTTGACTGTTGGAGGGTCTGTAATACAATCCTAATAAGGTGATCATCCCTTTTTATTTCTCAGTTCCACCCAAATAACTTCCCTGGATGTATTTCTGGGAATATCCTCCCTCAGCTCAGCTGTAATGCTATCCCTAATCAAAAATACCACTCCCCCTCCTCTCTTGCCTCCCTTTCTATCCTTCCTGTAGCATTTGTATCCTGGAACATTAAGCTGCCAGTCTTTCCCATCCCTGAGCCATGTTTCTGCAATTGCAATGCGATCCCAGTCCCATGTTCCTAACCATGCCCTGAGTTAAGCTGCCTTCCCTGTTAGGCCCCTTGCATTGAAATAAATGCAGTTTAATTGATTAATCCTACCTTGTCCCTGCCTGTCCTTACTGTTTGGCTCACTTCTGTTCTCAGTTGTCCCCATCTCAGAACAAGTTCCCAAAATCTTCCCTGTGATTGTTACCACGTCCCATCCCTGCATTCCTCAAAATCCCTGGAAAGTCCTCCCATTCCTAAAACCCGCCCTATATCTGTCAAGCTGTTCCATCTTCCACAACCCTCCCTATCACTGTAAGACAGCCCCCCCCCCCCCCCCCGTCCCAGTAACTACAGCCCGCTGCATCACTAAATGCCAGTAGTCACTGTGCATCTCTATAAACTTACTATCTATATAACCTCCTTCAGTCCCCACAGCACTCCCTGTCTCCATAAACTCCTTCAGTCCCCACGACTCTTCCTATCCATGTAACCTGAATCATTCCCCACAAACCTCCCTAACTCCATAACCTCCAAAAGGCCCCACGACCCTCCCTATCTCCATAATCTCATCCTGACCCAATGACCCTCCCGTTCAGAGTAACCTCCTTCAATCCCCATGATCCTCCTGATCTGTGCAACCTCCTTCAGACCCAACAGCCCTGCAGATCTCTTTGGCCCCTTTCAGGCCCCACAGCACTCCCTATCTCCATAACGTCCTTCAGTCACCAATGCACTCTCTGTGTCCATAATCTCATACAGTCCCCACATCATTCCCTCCTTAATTCCAAAGCCTGTATTACCTGTTGAACCTGTAATCTCCCTTTTTCAGACTGAGAAACAAGAACTTCCATAACCATTTCTGCTGCCAGTCTGAAACCAAACAGTGTCAGCCTGACAGTAGGTCAGGAGCTGAAATATGTTTGAAATGATATGTCAATATACAATAACTGGACCCTTAGAAACACATTTAATAAAAAGACAATGTGTTTTTGAGCCTGTTGGATTGTATTTTTATTGGTGTGAGTATAAATGGCAGAGTAGATAAGGGTGAAGGAGTGGCTGTACCGGGGATACGGTGTATTTGAATTATCAGAAGCCTTTACACAAGTTTCAATAAGGGCTAAGGAGTAACTTGGTAGAGAATAGGGCACCTTAACTATCAGGAGGTGGGTGAGATATTGGACAAGATAGTGTTGTCAGAAGTTACTGTGGAGAAAGACATGGAAGCTCGGGAACCTGGGGAAATAAATAGTGATGTCTTGGAAAGAATCCTCACCAGAGAAGAGAAAGTGTTGGAGTCTTAAAACAAACAAAGGTCGATCAATCCTCAGTAGCTCATTATGTCTATCCTAGAATATTGTGGGAAGCTAGGGAAGAGGTTGCGGTGTCCCTAACAGAGATATTTATATTATCCACAGACACAATGAGTTACCGGAAGACTGGAAGGTGGCTAATGTTATTCCATCACTTAAGGGTTGCAGGGAAAAGCAAGGAAATTACAGTCCCGTGAGCCCAGTGTTGGGGAAGTTGTTGGAGGAGATTCTGAGAGAAAGGAGCTACATATATTTGGAAAGGCAAGGGCTGATTAGAGATAGTCAGCATTGCTTTGTGAGTGGGAAACCGTGTTTCACAAACTGGATTGATTCTTCGAGGAGTTGGCCAAGAGATAGACGAAGGCAGAGCAGTCACCGTTGTCTACATGAGATTTAGTAAAGCATTTGACAAGGTTCCAAGGGATGTAGAACATCTAGTCAAGAGGAAGAAGGAAGCTAACCTAAGGTTGAGGAATCAAGAATCAGAAGCAGGGCTCTAGAGAGTTACATGGGGCAGCACGGTGGCTCAGTGGTTAGCACTGCTGCCTCACAGCACCAGGGACGTGATTTTGATTCCAGCCCCAGGCAATTGTCTGTGTGGAGTTTGCACTTCTCTCCATGTCTGTGTGAGTTTCCAATAGGTGCTTAGGTTTCCACCCACAGCCCAAAGATGTGCAGGTTTGGTGAATCAGCCATGTGTTGTTCAAGAAAGGGAATAGAGATAATCCTGGGAATCACAGACCTGTCAGTCTTCTGTCTGTGATGTGCAGATTATTGGAGAGGACTCTGAGAGACAGGATTTGTGATTCCTTGGAAAACCATAGTTTGATTAGAGGAAGTCAGCATGGCTTTGTAAGGGACAGGTCATGACTCACAAATCTTATTGAATCCTTTGAGAATGTGACAAAACACATTTATGGCTCATTGAGAAAGTACAGAGCATGGGATACAGGGAAACCTGCCTGTCTGGATATAGAATTCCTGGCCCATAGAAGATAGAGGGTGATGACAGATGGAAATCATTCAGCCTGGAGCTCAGTGACCAGTGGGTTTCTGCAGGGAGAGGTTACAGGACTTCTGCTCGTTGTGATTTTATGAATGACTTGGATGTGTGAGTGGAAGAGTGGGTTAGTAAGTTTGCCAATGACACGAAGGTTGGTGGAGTAGTGAAGAGTGTGGAGATCTGTTGTAGGTTGCAACGGGACATTGACTGGATGTAGAGCTGGGCTGAGAAGTGGTAGATGGAGTTAAATCAGGAAAAGTGTGAAGTGATTCATTTTGGAAGGTGAGACTTGAATGCAGAATACAGGGATAAAGGCAGAATACTGGATAGTGTGGAGGAACAGATGGATCTTGGATTTCATGACCTGAGACTTTTTTAATTTTCCACCCAAGCTGATAATGTTGGATAGAAGGAATATGTTGTATTCGCTTTCGTTAGCTGCGGAATTGAGTTTTAAAGCGTGAGGTTATGCTACAGCTCTATACAGCCCTGTTTAGATCCAATTAGAATATTGTGTTCAGATTTCGTCCCTTCATTTCAGGAAGGATATGGAAGCTTTAGAGAGGGTAAAGAGGAGATTTACCAGGATTCTGCCTGGACTGGAGAACATGTCTTATGAAGAAAGGTTGAGGAAACTAAGGCTTTTCTCATTGGAGTGAAGAAGAGTGCGCTGTGACTTGGAAGAGGTGAACAAGATGGTGTGAGGCACAGATAGATTGAGTAGTGAGAGACCTCTTTGTTCCATGGCATACATGGTACCAGGGGCATAATTTGAGGGTGATTGGAGGTTGGGTAAGGGGAGAATTCAGATGTAGGTCCTTTACACAGAGAATGATAGGTGGGTGGAACGGGACATTTTAACAGACTCTTGGATAGGCACATGGATGATAGCAAAATGAAGGATATGTCGGTTAGTTTGATCTGACAGTCGGGTAAAAGATGTGCATGCCATCGTCGCCGAATGGTCTTGTGCTGTACTGTTCTGTGTTCTACGATCCGTATGGTAAACTGGGTAATATGTTCAGATCAATGTAGAAGGATATGGCATTCAGGAGGAGCTAGTCAACTGGATACAAAATTGGGCTGGATGGTAGGAGACAGAGGGTGGTGGGAGACATGTTGCCTTTCTGACTGGAGACATGTGACCAGCGGTGGAGTCGGTCTCCTGTGTTTGTCATTTTGATAAATGGTTTGGATGGGAATATTGGTTTTGTGGGAAGTAAGCTTCTTGGTTGAAACTGAAATATGTGGCAAAGTGGACAGTGAAGAAGGGTATCTGTGATACAACAGGATGGACAGTACTGCTGAGATAGTGGGCTGAAGAATAGCAGATGGAGTTTAATTAGATAAAGGTGAGGTGTTCCATTTTAGAGAAACAAACCAGGGTGGGACTTGTACAGTTAATGTTTGGGCCCTGTGTAGTGTTGTCAGACAGAGACCCAGGCATGCAGGTAGACAGTTCTTTGAAAGTGGTGTCACCGGCAGACAGGTTGATGAAGCAGGTGTTTGGGATGGTTACCTTCATTGGGCAGAGCATTGAGAGTAAAAGTTGGGACGTCATGTTGTAGCTGTACAGGACATTGGTGAGGCCACCATAAAAGCATTGTTAAACACTAGGAAGTACTCATCTGGTTCACTTACGTCCTTGAGAGAAGAACATCTGACATTCTAACCTGGTCTGTCCTGGACGTGACACCAGACCCACAGCAATATGGTAGACTCTGTACTATACTCAGGGTAATTAGCAGTGACACCCTCATCCCATGAATGAATAAAAAAAATACCTATGTCCCTCCCTACCTCTGCAAACAGCTCCAGCGACAGCAATCCATACCTGCTTTGTAACACCGTTCAGTCCCTGACCCCTCTCTGTAACACTCTCACCACCTCCAGCACCTTCAGCTCTTCCGGTTCCTTTTGTGACATAAAACCTTGACAATTATTCCCTCTTCCATCTGACCTCCTCCTGTGAGCAGACCCTTTGCAATCCCTTTAAAACTTACTCCTAAAACATTCTCTCACTTCAGGATTTTAAGTACTTTTTGGTGATCCTCTAAGCCCGATAATCTAATATGATCCTTTTTACTTGAGTGAGGGATCGATGGGGATTTCTTGCTGAGGATTTGGCTGTTTCAATGGAATGTCCTTTTGTTGATGTTTTACACTGCTCCTTCAAATGTTTTCCACTGTTCATTGACAGGCACATATTTCAGTCTGTATAGCCTGTTTACCTTGGTCAGTTCCCCTCTCAAACTCATGTTATTGGTTATTTTTGTTTCTAGTTGTAGCTTGTCCTTTCTGTGATTCACTTTAAAACTTTATATTATTTTAAACTGCACTTTCTCACAATATCCCAGAGGATCTCTCCAGGTGACATGACTCATTCACTCAGTTTCATCACACAATGGTCGCTCTGAGATAGTTATGTCCCTCGCCAGTTGCACAATTTATTCAAAGCAACACTGAAAGTTCTCTGAAGTCCTCTTCCAATATCACTGTTGTCAGTGTGACTGTCCCAGATATTGTGAATATTGAAGTTGCCGAAAATTATCACAATGTGTTTGTTTAAAAATTCCAATGAGTTCCTGTGTAATGCAGTGATGAGCAATGGAATGCTGTTCGGTGAATTAAAACTGTTCGCTGCTTGTGTCCTTGGAAAGTAATAGCCAGAATTTACATTCAGACTGACTCTACTTCATGATCTGAGACCAAATGCTTTCTCTGTGATGCCTTTCTTACCCATTATTGTTAGCCTCAGTTTGCCTCAGTTTCTGCAAGGTTGTGATCCATTGAATATTTATGCCCACCTTTTGTTCGCCCTGTAACCACGTCTCTCTGGTGTCTAAATCTTTTTTTATCTCAGTGTCAGAAATCCATCTACCTTATTGATAAGACTTCGTCCATTCAAAAAAAATCATAATTTCCTCTTTCCCACAATTTCCTGTCACAAACCTATTCACTGATATACAGTTTTAGTTAAACTCTGTCCCATCCTGTTCCTTTCTGATTGCCTTCAGCCACATTCTCATGTTGCTCCATTACTACACCTTTTCTCTTTGTATTTGGAAAGCTCCTTTCACCTGGACACTGTCCCAGCATCCTCTCTGTCAGTTTAAAGCCCTATCCATAAACGTATAGACATGATTGGTTAGGTCACAGGCCCGAGCACAGTTCCAGTAGGACCATCCTAATGGATTTTTTTATAAATCAGGTAGGGGATGTGGGTGTCTCTGGCTAACCAGCCTTCATTGCCTATCCCTAGCTGCCCATGAGCTGAATAGCTTGCTCGGCCATTTCAAAAGGCAATTGAGAGGCAAACACTTTGCTGTGGGTATGTAGTGCAGACCAAGTGAGGATGATCAGATTTCGTTGTCGAAAGGGCAAGTGCGCGGCACGGTGGCTCAGTGATTAGCGCTTCTGCCTCACCGCACCAGCGTCCCAGGTTCAATTCCAGCCCCGGGCGACTTTGTGGAGTTTGCACCTTCTCCGCATGTCTGCGTGAATTGCCTCCGGATGCTCCGGTTTGCTTCCACGGTCCCAAGATGCGCAGGTCGGGCGAATTGGCCATGCTACATTGCCCCTAATGTTAGGTGTATTAGGTCGAGGGTGATGGGTCTGAGTGGGTTACTCTTGGGTCGAAAGGCTGTTTCCACACTGTAGGGAATCTAAGGGATTGTGTTTTTTGTACATCAACAATGGTTTCATATTTGTTTATGGATTGTTAATTGATATTTTTAAAATTATTGATTTTAAATTCCACCATATCTTATGATGAGATTCAAAACTGCCTCCCCTGAGCACTAACTGAGGTTTTGGACAAATGCGCTAACAATAATGTTATTAGGCCATCACTTCACCTGCTCAGTGGTTGCTCATCCCTGAGCACTGACACATGAAGCTAAACCCGTTCTTCCAACATGATAGTGTGATCCTGAAGTCTTCCAGCACTCCGGTGATATCACTGTCTCTCTCCATGTGGTATCCCTCACTGTGTGGGTCTAATTGCTGCCTCTGTCAGTGTCTCTCACTCTTGCAGCTACTCCAGATCCTGGGCCAACAGAATTCTCCACTCCAGAGAGACGCAACAGTGCAGGCCAGGGATGGAGTTTGGGATTTTCCAGATATCTGTGGGGCTCATTTCCATTCTCCTTGTGTACTCGTCACTGCATCAGTCTAATTTCCCATTCTGTCTATTTCCCTGTCTCCTGTAGGTACTCAGGAAGTTGCTTACTCAATAGACTTCCCAACTGCTGTGTGTCTCATCCATCACCTCATTGAAGATGGTTGGTCAGCCAGAGAGACAAAGGGAAGGGAGATCTGGAGCCTTCAATAAATCCTGGAGTGAGGTAAGATCACTCATAGTGCACAGAGCAGAGAGCAATGAGAGGGCTCCAAACATCGCTGACAAGACATGATATAGATAAGTGCTGGATGGGGAACACAGTATGGACACACCCCATGCTCAATCACCACATCTACTTTAACTTATGTTGCACTGAGAAAGCATCGGGAGTTCAGAGTTATTAATCCAGGCCTGCACTGTCTTAGTGAGCATCAGGACAACAGACATTAAAGCCGGCTTCCGACGAGAGGTTGGGAACGCTACCTGGGATCTTTCTGTTCTGTATTCTCCCTCCAACACTGTACTAACACTCACTACTCTGCAACACTGTATCTATGGCATGGCTTATGCACCAGTGCCTTCAGTAATTTTTAACTCCCATAACAGTCGTTGTCCCTGTAACCTGCTCCATTCCCGATAGTCGCTCTATGTACTTGAGACGTACTGCATTCCAGACTACCATCTCTATCGCTGTAACCTGTTTCAGTGTCTACAACATGCCTTATTTTGGTACACTAATCCTCTTTAACTGGATACAGAGTAATACAGCACGGAAACAGAACCTGTGGTCCAATTCCTCAATGCTGCCCATATTACCAAAACTGAATGAGTCTCATTTGCCTGCATTTGGCCCTTATCTCTTCAAACCTTCTCCTCTCCATGTACCTGCCCAAATGTCTTTTCCATGCTGTAATTGTTCTTTTTTCTCCCATGTGCCTGAGGCAGTCTGTTCCGTCTATGCACCATCCTCTGTGGATAATGATCCCCCTCAGCTTCCTCTTTAAATCCTTTCTCTCTCTCACCTCCTGTTTATACCCTCTAGGTTTGGACTCACCTACCTTTGGTTATTCACCATTCTTAGGGTCACCCCGTGCCCTCCTCTGCCCAATGGAAATATTTAGGGCAATGTTACAAATATCTCCAACGTATGGAACAAAGTGTTGGCCAATGATGGCAAATGTGCCAAATGCCACTTTCCCCAACCTGTCCACCTGTGATGCCACTTCCGAGGAACAATGTAACTTGCACCCCCTGGTCTCTCTCTCTCTCTGTTCAACAACCCTGCCCAGAGCCCTTCCATTAACTATGTATGTCCTCCCTGGTTTGACTTAACAAAATCCAACACCTGAATTAAACTCCATCTTTCATTCCTTGGCCCACTGGCCCAGTTGGTCAAGATCCCCTTTGATAACCGTATTCACTGCCCACGACACCATTCATTTGATCATCAACAGACTTTCGCACAATCACTCCTAAAGTTTCAACCAAATCGTTTATGTCGATGATGCACCTCAGTGGACCCAGTCCTGATCCTTTCTTCAATAATGGAATAAAACCATATTCTTGTCATAGAGCCATACAGTATGGAAACTGTCCCTTCAGGTGATACCCACCATAATCTAAAACTAAACTCTTCCCAGCTGCCTGTTGCTGGCCCATATCACTCCAACCCTTCCCTATTCACCTGTTTATCCAAATATCTTTTAAATGTTGTAATTGTACCCACATCAACCCCTTTCTCAGGAAGTTCATTCCACACTCAAACCACCCTCTGTGTAGCAAATTGCCCCATATCTTTTTTTGAACATCTCTCTCCTCTAACCTTAAAAATGTGGCCCCTCCTCTTGAGACTCCCCCATCCTGAGGAAAAGGCAACGACCATAAAATTGATCTATAAATCATTTTTTTTCATAAACCTTTATAGCATCATGTCTCAACCTCCAGGCTCCAGTGAAAAAAGACTCAGCCTATCCAGCCATTTTTCAGAACTCAAGCCTTCCATACCCAGCATGGTAGTGGACGGCACGGTGGCACAGTGGCACAGTGGTTAGCAATGCTGCCTCACAGCGCCAGAGTCCCAGGTTCAATTCCCGCCTCTGGCGACTAACTGTGTGGAGTTTGCACATTCTCCCCGTGTCAGCGTGGGTTTCCACAGTCCAAAGACGTGCAAGTCAGGTGAATAGGCCATGCTAAATTGTCGTAGTGTTAGGTAAGGGGTAAATGTGGGGGTATGGGTGGGTTGCGCTTTGGCGGGTCGGTGTGGACTTGTTGGGCCGAAGGGCCTGTTTCTGCACTGTAAAGTAATCAAATCTCAATCAATATCCTGGGAAATCTCTTCTGAATGCCCTGCAGCTTAATAATATCCTCCCTGTTAACTGGGCGACCAGAACTGGACAGAGTATTGCAGAACAGGCCTCACAAATGTCTGTACAATCTCAATATGACGTCCCAAATCCTCCAGTCAATGGACTGAGCCATAGTCAGGCATGCCAAACACTGTCTTATCCATCCTGTGATGTAAGCTTCAAGGATTATGTACCTGAACCTGGAGGACCCTCTGCTCTAAAACATTAACGGAAGCTCTAACATTAATTGTATAAGCTCTCTCCTTGTTTGTTTTACAAAATGCATTATCTCGTATTTATTCAGATTGAATTCCATTTTTTTCAGCCCATTCACTCCCTTCATCAAGATGCCTTTGTAATCTCAGAAAACCTCCTTCACTGTCCATGATGCCACCCTCCAGCCTGCCAGCCCATCACACATGGCTGTCAGTAGTACACATACCTTTGCTAGGGGCTCCACAATTTCTTCCCTCGCATCCCACAGTGTCCTGTGATACACTTAATCAGGTTCTGGGACTTGCCACAGCTTTGTGTTTTAAAACCTCCAGCACCACCTCTTCTATAACATGCACTCTTTTTAAGTCATAGAGATATACAGCATAGAAACAGACCCTTCGGTCCCCAACTCATCCAGGCTTCCCAGAAGATATAAATAAATCCATTCCCTTTTCCAGCATTTGGCCCACATACGTCGACACCCTTACTACACCCTTTTAAATGTTGTAATTGTATCGGTCTCCGTTACTTTCTCTCTCAGCTCATTCCATACACCCATCACCATGTGTGTGAAGAAGCTGTCCCTTCAGTCCCTCTGGAAACCATTCACCTCTAACCTTAAACTTATGCCCTCTAGTTTTGGACTCCCCAACTTCTGGGAAAAGGCCTTGAATGCTTACCCTATCCATGCCGCTTATATTCATATCAGGACCTCTGTAAGATCATCCCTCTGTCTCCGATTCTCCAGTGACAGTAACCCCAGCTTATTCAGCAACAACCCAGGCAATATCTTGTTAATCTTTTCTGAGCCCTTTCAAGTTTCGCAACATCCTTCCTGTAGCAGAGAGACTGGAATTGCAGAGAACTCCAATTGTGGTCGAATGTATTACTGTTGTTCCCTGAATTCCCCGGTCTTTCTCCACAGTAAGTTCTGGAGTGAAAAAAATGTTAAGGATCTTAGCAAATATCCTGCAATTCCACACTTCGATTGCCTCATTGATCTTTAATTGACACTATTTTGTCCTGAGTTACTTATGCACTCTTAATACACTGATACAATCACTTTTGGATTACCCTTTCCTTCTCTGCTGAGGCTATTTCATTTAGCCTTTCTCCATTCCTGTTTTCCACCCAGAGTGTATTCCAACAGCCCCTGTATATCCTCAGGGATTCCTTTGATCCAGATGGCTATACTGACATGTTGCCCCCATTTCCTTGACCAGACCCTCAATTTCCAGCCAGTGTTTCCGAATGCTGTCAGCATTGACCTGCACACAAACAGGAAAATGCTGGCGCTGATCGATCAGTTTATCTCACTTTTAAAATATTCTCACTTGCCAAACTTCCCTTTTCCTGTAAATAATTCCCTTCCGCAATCACATTTTGAAAGTTCCTGGCTAATACGATCAAGATTGGTCGGGCCCCATTTTATAACTTGCACTTGTGGACCAGGCCTGTCCTTTTCCAAAGCTGTTTTCACACTACTAGAACTGTGGTCACTTTGGCAAAATGCTTTCCCACTAATATCTCAGTCCCTTTCCCGACCTTGATTCCCAAGTGGAGGTCAGGTTTTGCCCCTTTCTCTTTTCAGGCTATTTACATATTGATTGGCAGTTTTCTGGAACAAAATTACCAAATTCCTCCCTTGCAAACGCTGAACACTGGCAGTCCCAGTCTAGGTTTGGAAAGTTCTAAAGCCATACCATAACAGCCCTATTATTATGCTTGTTATTTAAGATGTCCCAACATATTTATTCCTCAGTCTGCCACAGATTATTCGGGGTCAGCAGTCCGATCGTATCAAAGTAATGACCCATTCTTATTTCTCTGTTCCACTAACATAGCTTCACTGGGCGATCCCACAGGAATATCCTCTCTAAGTACTGCTGTGATGATTAATGCAATCAAAACCCACCACCACACGTCCTCTCTTGCCTCCCCTTCTTGTAGCATCTCTACCTTGAAACAATGAACTGCCAGTCATGTCCCTCCCTCAGCTGTGTTTCTGTAATAACTATAATATCCCAGTCCCATGTTCCAATCCATGCCCTGAGTTCATCTTCCTTAGCTGTCTAGCCCCTTATATTGAAATAAATGCTGTTTAATGATCAGTTTTCCCCCATTCCCTGCTATGTTCTTGCCTGCCTTGTCTGCTGAAATTGCTGTCTTTAACTCGTGTACCAGCCTCAATCTTCTTTCTGACCTTACGTTTATTTAAGGTCCAACACCCTGCCACACTAGGTTATATCCTCTCAAGCATCTCGAGCAATTCACCCCACCAGGATATGGGTCCCTCTCCCGCTCCCAGTTGAGATGCCTTTCCCCGCCCTGTCACCCTGTGCTGACACCTTCAGGGATATATGGACTTGTCCACCTAGGTCCCTGTATTCCTCAGTACTCCGCAAGGACCTACCGTTTATTATGTCTGTACTTCTCTTATCGTACCTCCCACAGAGTATTACCTCACTTCGATCAGAACTAAACTCTGCTTAGATTATCATCCGATCGACATCGGACAGCAGACAGAGACCACCCTCCTCACTGTGAACAACACCCTCCCCTTTCATGTCATCTGCAAACCGACTAATGATACCTTCTGCTTTCACATCCGTGTTATTAATGTTCAATGGTTCCTGCACAGATCTCTGTGGTACACCCGGTGGTGAAAATATTCTATCCACCAATTTTGCATCCAATTTGCCAACTTGCCTTGGAACTCAGTCCTTTTGGACCAGCCTTCCATGTTGGATCTTGTTTAAGGACTTATTCAAGTCCATGTAAACCACATCATCTGCACTGCCTTCATCAATATACTTAAGCATCATTTCAAAAAAACTGAACTGAATTCCTCAGACAGTATCTTCCTCTACCAAATCCGTGATGACTAAACCGAGTTGATCCTTACCTTTGCAAGTGTTGATTCATCCTCACAGTAGTTTCCAATAATGTTCCTCCCCCTGCTGTCAGACTATCTGCTCTGTAATTACCTGGCCTATCCCTGCTGCCCTTTTTGAACAACGGAACCACATTAGCGATCCTCCAGTCATTCAGCACTTCACCTGTGGCCAGCAAAGTATTATATTTATCCACCAGGGCCCCAACAATCTCTGGGTAATTAGCATGGGGTCAAAGAATGCTGGTCCAGGCAGTGACACCCACATCCCATGAATGAATAAATAAAAATACATATATCCCTCCCTACCTCTGCAAACCCCTCCAGCTGCAGCAATCCGTACTGACTTTGTAACACCGTTCAGACCCCGACCACTCTCTGTAACAGACCCCGACCACTCTCACCACCTCCAGCACCTTCACCTCTCCATGTTCGTATCGTGTCAATAAACCCTGACAACGATTCCCCTTCCCATTACCCCCCTCCTGCGAGCAGAGCCATTGCAATCCCTTTAAAACTTACTCTAAAACTCTCTCTCACTTCAGGATTTTTTGTACTTTGTGGTGATCTTCTCAGCCTCATAATCTAATTTGATCCATTTTGTCCTGAGTGAGGGATCAAAGGGGATTTCTTGCTGAGTTTTTGTCTGTTTCAGTGGAATGTCCTTTTGTTGAGTATTTTACACTGTTCCTTCAAAAGTTTTCCACTGTTCATTTACAGGCACATGTTTCAGTCTGTTTAGCCTGTTTATCTTGGTCAGTTCTCCTCTCAAACTCATGTCACTGGCTATTTTTGTTTCTAGTTGTAGCTTGTCCTTTCTGTGATTCACTTTAAAACTTTATATTTCTTTAAACTGCACTTTATCACAGTTTCCCAGAGGATCTCTCCAGGTGACATTACTCATTTACTAAGTTTTATCACACAACAGTCTCTCTGAGACAGTTACGTCCCTCGCCAGTTGCACAATGTGTTATTCTAAGAAACACTGAAAAAAATCCTCTGAACTCCTCTTCCAATATCAATGTTGTCAGTGTGATTGTCCCGGACTTTGCGAATATTGACGTTTCACTAAATGTTCACCATGCCTGTATTAAACATTCCAATGAATTCCTCTTTATTGCAGTGACGAGCCATGAAATGCTGTTCGGTGGGTGGTCGAAAACTGTTCTGCTGCTTGTGTCCTTGGCAAGTAGGAACCAGAATTTACATTCTCTACTTCATGATCTGATGCCAAATGCTTTCTCTGTAATGCCTTTCTTACCCATTATTGTTAGCGTTGTCCATTTTGCCTGAATTTGCACAAGGTTGTGAACCATTGAATATTTATGTTCCACCTTTTGTTCGCCCTGTAACCACATCTCTCTGGTGTCTAAATCCCTTTTATCTCTGTGTCACAAATCCATCTCCCTTGTTGCAGAGACTTTGTCCATTAAGAAAAAAAACATAATTTACTCGTTCCTACAATTCCCTGTCACAAATGGATTTGCTGATCTACAGTTTTAGTTAAACTTTGTCCCATCCTGTTCCTTTCTGTTGTCTTCAGTCACATTCCCACGCTGCTCTGATGCTTCACCTTTTCTCTTTGTATTTGGAAACTTCCTTTCACCTGAAGCCTGTCCCTGCATCCTCTCTGTCAGGTTAAAGCCCTGTCCGTAAATCTACCAACGTGATTGGCCAGGACATTGTTCCACTGGAACTGTGCTGGGACCAATCTGGATGGATTTTTTTTAAAAATCAGGTATGGGATGTGGGTGTCTCTGGCTGACTAGCCTTTATTGCCCATCCCTTGCTACCCTTGAGCTAAGCAGCTGGCTCGCCCATTTCACAGGGTCATTGAGAGGCAAACACTTTGCTGTGCGTATGTCGTGCAGACCACATGAGAGTGAACTGTTGTCTTTCTCTGAAGGTCAAGTGTTTGGATTTTTATCAATACGTATTTATGGATTGTTATTTCCAATTTATGAAACATATATTCATTTAAAATTCCACGTGGTTAGAAGTTAGAAAGAAGAAGGGGGTGGTCACTTTGTTGGGACTGTATTGTATATTTTTGTAGACCCAACAGATACCAGAGGAGCAGCTGTGTAGAGAGATTGTAGATAACTATAGGGATAATAGAGGAGTGCAGGCTGGAGATTTTAATATTCCCTGTATTGACTGGGCCATCTAGAGTATAAAAAGACCTGGACGGAGAGCAATTTTTCACATGTGTCCAAGGAAGGTTCCTAAATCAATATGCAGAGGGTCCTACTCTACTCAGGCAGGTGTAACACTGGACCTCCCCTCAGAAAACGTGGTCGTACAAGTGACTGAAGTGTCATTCAGAGAGCACTTTGGGTCCAGTGCCCACAACTGTCTTTGTTTTAACATAGTTATGGAGAAAGATCAGCAGGTCCACAGATTGAAGAGGAATACTGGAACAGGGCCAGGTTTGGGGCCATTCTGTAGGATCTGGCCAGCGTCAATGCTGTGAATTTAAAATTGCACAATGCCCAGCTATAATCCAACTCGCTTTGGAAGCGCTGGTGATCACTGTAACAGATGAAAGGCTTAAACTAAATTTGTTTGATATTATATTCCATGACACTGCCATCCCGTTGCTATAAATTCTGTACCTTAGGATTGTGCTCCACAACCACCTGATGAAGAAGCAGTGCTCTGAAAGTTAGTGCTTTCAAATAAACCGGTTGGACTGGAACCGAGTGTCGGGTGATTTTTAACTTTGTACATCCCCAGTCCAACACCGGCACCTCCATATGATGATTCTAATCGATTGGGTGAGTCTGTTTGAAGGAAAAGGAACAACTGGCAAATGGGAGGCTTTTCAAAGTGTGATCTCAAGAATCCAGGACCAGTATGCCCCATTGGGATAAAGGGAAAAGTTGGCAGGGTTAGGGATCCTTGGCTGATGAGGGATAATAAGGCTCTGGTCTTGAAATGAAGACTGCATACATTGGGTTTAAGATTTCCGTATCTACATATTCTTAAAGACACGATCAATCTGTGGAGACCCTACAATCCTCTCAGTCCCTGTAACACTCCCAATCTGCAGAGGTCATTCCAATGCCTGTGACTCTTTCAATACAATTCCTACAAGACCCACTATCTGTGTGATATCTTTTCATTGCCACCACCCACCCTGTCAATGTAAGCTCCTCCAGTGTCTCCATCCATCTACTCATTTCCACAATCTTCTCCAGCTCTTCCATGTGTAAACATCACCCTCCCCTACAACCCTTCCCACTCTGACCAAACTGGAGGAGGTTACTAATGCTCCCTAATCTGTGAAACTGTCTCCAACCAAAATTACTGTCTTTATCACTTGGAGAATCTGTCTGATTCCACACCCTCTTTATCTAAACAACCTGCAGAAGCTAAGCCTTCCTGTGTCTATAAACATCTTCAGTCACGACTACCCTCCATACGTCTATTTGTTTTTCCAATCTGTACAACCCACTTTATCTCTGTACTCAGCTCCATTCACCTGAAACATTCCTGTCTGTGTAAAACACCCCATCCTACCAACATCCTTATCCCTGTAAACTGCTCCATTCCTCCCAACCTCCCCATCTCCATGAACTCCTGTAGGCCCGACAGCTCTCCACATTTCTGTAACCTCCTGTGGCTCTATGCTCCTCCCTCCCTGTGAAAGCACCTCCAGTCCCCACAATTCTCCCAGTCTGGTCATCTGCTCCAGATCAGACCATTGCTGTCTCTGTTACCTCATACAACCTGAGCAACGACTCCTATTTGTGTCACTTCATTCAGATTACATCCTCTCCCACTCCCCGAAACCTCTTGCTGCCATCATAACCCTTGCTATTTAGAACATGGAATAGCACATTCCAGTACAAGCCCTTCCGCCCTCAATATTGTGCTGGCCTTTTATCCTACTCTGAAGATGAAACAAACCTACATACCTTACATTTTACTATCATTGATGTGCCTATCCAAGAGTTGCTTCGATGTCTGTAATGTGTCTGAATCTATTACCATGGCTGGCAGTCCATTCCACGCACCCACCACACTCTGTGTAAATAACGTACCAGTCCCATCCATGCCGACAGGATATCCCAACCCAATCTAGTCCTACCAGCCAGCACCTGGCCCATATCCCTCTGATATCTAAGCTAAACCTTCTGCCAATTACCTTAAACTTATGTCCCCTTGTGATAGCCATTTTGCCATGGGAAGTAGTCTCTGGTTATCCACTCTATCTATGCCTCTCATTCCCTTGTACACCTCTAACAAGTCACCATTCTTCCTCCTTCGCTGTGATCAGAAAAGCCCTCGCTTCCACAACCTACCTTCGATGGGCATGCCCTCCAGTCCAGGCAGCATCCTGCTCAATCTCCTCTGCACTGTCTTTAAAGCTTCCACGTCCTTCCTATAATGAAGTGAACAGAACTGTTCACAATATTC
This sequence comes from Chiloscyllium punctatum, assembly GCF_047496795.1. NCBI lineage: Eukaryota > Metazoa > Chordata > Chondrichthyes > Orectolobiformes > Hemiscylliidae > Chiloscyllium > Chiloscyllium punctatum. The sequence continues at coordinate 645,166 of NW_027309865.1, forward strand.
GAAGTGTGGTCTAACTGGGGTTCTGTAGAGCTGCAGCAAAATCTCACATCTCTTAAATTCAATCCCCCTGCTAATGAAAGGCAACACACCATCCGCCTTCTTAACAGCCTGTCAACTTGGGTGGGAACCTGAGGGACACAGGATCCCTTTGTTCCTGCACGCTGCTAAGAATCCTGTATTTAACCACGTAAAGTTTTTCTGCAGAATCCTCCAATCTAAAACTATCCCTATCTTTGTAAGTTCCTCCGGTCCCTACAACACTCATAAACTGTGAAACCTCCTCAAGTCCATATATTCCTAATGTCCGCAAAATCCTCCCGTCCTGATGTCCCTCCATATCTCTGTAACCCCCACCATCCTCCAGTGCTCTTCTCGGGAACATTGCAGAGGAAGGAGGAATTGGAGAGTCTGGGCCATGTTCCGAGCTATGAAGGGCTGCAGAACCTGGAGGATGCTACAAATGTCGGAAGGGACGTGGGACTTGCAGAAGGTTAGAGGTTCCGGGATTCATTGAACCTGCAGGATGGGACAGGGGATGGCTTGTGGAACCTGGAGGATATTATGATTTGAACCACAGGTAATTTTTGATTGGACCATTCAGCCGATCTTACAGTCATAGAGATGTACAGCATGGAAACAGGCCCTTCATTCCAACCCAGCCATGCCGACAGGATATTCCACCCCAATCTAGTCCCACCTGCCAGTACCTGGCCTATATGCCTCCAAACCCTTTCTATTCATATATCCATCCAAATGCTTCTTAAATGTTGCAATTGTACCATCTGTAAAATTGGCTGAAAGATCCAATCAAACATTACCTGTGGTTCAAATCATAACATCCTCCAGGTTCCACAACCCATTCATGGTCCCATCCTGCAGATCAGATATCCCAACCCAATCTAGTCCCATCTGCGAGCACCCGGCCCCTCTCCCTCTAAACCCTTCCTATTCAGATACCCATCCAGGTGCCTTTTAACTGTTGCAGTTGTACGAGCTTCCACCACTTATTCTGGCAGCTCATTCCATATATGTACTATCCTCTGCGAGAAAAAGTTGCCTCTTTTTATCTTTTATATCTTTCTACTCTCACCCTAAACCCACCCTATAATTCTGGATTCGCATACCCCAGGAGAAAGCCTTTGTCTATTTACCCTATCCATGCCCCTCTTGATTTTATAAACCTCTACGAGGTCACCCTCAGCCTCTGACTCTCCAGGAAAAACAACATCACCTGTTCAAACTCTCCCTATAGCTCATCCCTGGCAACATCCTGGACCCTTTCAAGTTTCACAAAATCCTTCATTCGGAAGTAGAACAGAGTTGCATGCAGCATTCCAAAAGTGGCCGAACCACTGTCTTGTACAGTCGCAACATGACCTCCCAACTCCTGTACTCAATACTCTGACCAATAAAGGAGTGTATACCAAGCGCCTTCTTCGCTATCCTAACTACCTGTGACTCTACTGTCAAGGAACTCTGGATTTCATTTGTAAGATTTCATAGACAGGTAGAGTGGCCCGAGGTCTTCTGGGTAATGGTAGTTCAGTATAAGCTGGTAGGCAGAGCCAGTGAAGTATTTGCAGTGCTGTCTGATGAATGGTGGAGAGATAATGCACATGTCAAACAGGATATTTTAAGTGCTTATGGATTGCTTATGAAAGGGAAGCCACTACAATTCCCTTTACTGTTCCATCGCTATCTGTCAAAGCTCCTTTAGGTCTATATCCTCCGAATTGTTGAAACCTGCTCTCACCATTGCAACCCCCATTATTTCCTAACATTGTTAAGTCTCTAAAAGCTTTCCTATCAGGTTAATCTCCTCCACTGCATACAACACTCCTAGCCTGTGTAATCTCTTCAATTCCTTCAGTTCCGATATACCGATATATAGGTGTGACTGTTTTGTGGTCATTGTATCCTCATTTATATCTGCAAAAGGGTCTGCTCACTGTAGCACATCCTATGCTCATAAGTGAACCTGGTCTCTCACAAGACTCTCTATCACTCTCTCCTCCAGTCCCAACAAGCTTCCCTATCCCTGTCGTATCTTGCAGCATGCACACCACTCACTCTCTCTGACATACCTTCCAGTGCATAAATTCATCTCTCCTTCTAACTGTATCCAGTCTACAACTTCATCCCTGTACAACATCCTCCAGTCCATATACTCCTCTCTATTGCTGCAGCATTCTCCAGCTTATATCATCTTCCATGTGCTTGGAACATTCTCCAGTCCATACCACCCTCCCTTTCCCTGTAATACTCTCCAGTCCATACCATCCTCCCTATCGCTGTGATATTCTCCAGATCCCACAACTCTTGTTAAATATACGACATCCTGGAATCCTGTGAATGTTTCTACGCCCTGATCAACATAATCCATATAACGATCCACAACCCTATACACATTCCTATCTCTGGAATCTAATCAAAGACGCTTTTTCTCTCTAACTTCCTCCAAACAATAAAATGTTTTCTCCTGCGAACATTCTGTAGCAACTGTAACTTTGTTTAACCCTGCAACATTGTCACTCCCCCAAACATCTCTCCCACTCTGTGCCCTCTGACCATCCCTCAAAGGCCCTCTCTCAGTGACACGCGCCATGCATTTGCAACAAGGCAGATGGAATGACAGCATTAACCGAAGGGAACAGATATGATCGAACTGTTATTGTGGTGGTGTAGCTGCAGAATGATCATGACAGCAATGTGATTATTGAGGGGTTGTAGGGATTTAGGCAGGATCAGCAAAAAACCAAACAAGGGTCCCGTTCTGGTGTGAAGAAAGGACGCAGTCAGTGCATTCGTGAGACAGCCAATTTAATCTGGGAATCAAAATATAGAGTCGTTTTGAATGGACAGCTTCCAAATAGCAAGGGGGATCTGGAAGATCAAATCACAATCCATGCTCGTTGGTAAGTTGGATACAATATTTTCTTGGTGATAGTAGACAGAGGCATGTGGAGTGGTCAATTTCTGATTGGACGTCTGTGGCCAATGCTGTTTCACAAGGATCAGTGCTGCGATGTCTGTGTGTAATTTATATCTGTGAGTCAGATGAAAAGGTCAGCAGTTTGAGTGGTAATTTTGCAGATGACATTTGGAAAGGCATGTAATGATTAGGGATAGTTCGGGGAATTGTGGATAGTGAGGAAGAGTGTTAAAGGTTGCAGCACTATGTAGATCAGCTGGAATGCTGTGCAGAGAAATCGCAAATCGAATTTCATCAGGACAAGTGTGAAGTGATGCATTTATGAAGTCAAATGGAATAGAGAAGTACACTAATTGACTAGCTGGAAACATTGATAAACAGAGAGACATTGGAAGCAAATCCATAGCTCTCTAAAAATAACAACACAACAGGATGTGGTGGTAGAGGGGGAGTATGGTATGCTTATCTTCATTGGGCACAGTATTGAGTACAGATGTTGTGACTGAATGAAACTTCATTTGACCATGTTTGGAAGGTTGCGTGTCATTCTCATCGACACACCACAGGAAGGATGTGGAGGTTTTGGGGAAAGTGTAACAGAGGGTTGGCAGAATGTTGCCTGGATGAGAATGTGTTGACTGTAAGGAGGATGGACGAAGTTGGATTGTTTTGCGAGAATATCGGAGACTGAGGGGTGACCTGGTACAGGTATATAGCATGAGGAGAGGCTTCAATAATGTGGATAGTTGGAATCCTCCTTCCAATGTAGAAATATCAAATACTCGGGTGCCTCAGTTTAAGGTGAGAGTGAGAAGTTTAAAGTGAGATGAATGAGGCCAGTTGTCTTTACCGAGAGGGTGGGAGAGGTGGCAACAAGAGCAAACATTTGAAGGGCATTTAGACAGAAACATGAACAGACAGAGAATAGAGGGATATCGCCCATGTGCAGGCAGATGGGATTAGTTGAGAATAGCATCATGGTCAGCACAGCCATGGTGGGCCGAAGGGCCTATTACTCTGCTGTACTGCTCGATTTTCTAACTTAACGACATCTAACTTGTCAAAGCCCCTGCGAATCCTGGATGTTTCATTCAATTTCTCTCCCATTCTTCAAAACCCCAATAGGTTCAAGGGCAATCTACTCCACCTCTTCTCATTGGAAAATCCCGCCATCTCCAGGATCAGCCGAGCGAACCTTCCCTGGCCTGCCTCCAACACAAGAATGTCTTTCCTTAGGGCACACGTACTGTTCAATATAATCTAGGTGTGGTCTGACTTGTACCTTGCATTGTTTTAACAAGACCTCCCTATCTTTAGACTCCATTCCCTTTGTAATAAATGGCAGCATCTGATTTGCCTTCTCTATTACCTGCTGATCCTGTAAGCTACCTGTTTCACAAGGATTCCCAAAATCCTTTGTGCAGTCAGTCTGAAACCAAACGGTGTTAGCCTGACAGTAAGTCGGGAACGTGCTGGAATGTGCTATAAAGAATATGACAATAAATGAGAACTAGATACTTAGAAACAATGTAGGATGTATGATTTTATAAAAGGGGAATATTTTTAAATCTGTTGGATTCTATATTTTGGTGTGACCATAAATGCAGAATAGATAAGGGTGGGGGAGGCTAGTTGCGGTAGAGGGATATTTGAAATTTCAGAAGCATTCTGACAAGTTTCAACAAGGACAAAGAATTAGCTCGTGAGAGAATAGGGCCCCTGAAAGGTCAATGAGGCTGTCTGTTTGGAATCACTGCTGATGATGGAGATATTGAACAAATATTTTGTGTTAGGATTTACTGTGGTGAAAGACATGGAAGCTCGGGAACTTGGGAAAATACATCGTGATGTCTTGAAAAGAGTTCACATTGGAGAACAGGAGGTGCTGGATGTCTTAAAATGCAATAAGTTAGATAAAACCTTGGGACATGATCAGATGTATCCCAGCGCCTTGTGAGAAGCGAGGGAGGAAATTACAGGACCCCTTCCAGAGATATTTGTATCATTGACAGCTACTACGGACCAGTGAGACTGATGGCAGGGTGGTAAGTTGTTGTAGGAGATTCTGAGAGAAACGATCATCGTGCATTTGGAAAGGTAAGGACAGATTAACGATCATCAGCATGGCTTTGTACACGGGAAATCATGCCTCAAACCTGTGTGTGGAGGTAGACAAGTGAGAGATCAAAGCAGAGCAGTACACGATGTCCACATGAACTTTATCAAGGCCTTTGACAAGGTTCTGCATGGCAGACTGGTTAGTAAGTTTAGATCAGACATAACCAGGGAGCGTTCACTAACTGGATACAAAACAGATTGACGGTCGGAGACAGAGCATTTTTATAGAGGGTTTCTGCTCAAACTGCAGGTCTGTGGCCAATGGTGTGCCATGGGGTTCGGTGCTGGGTCACTGTTGTGCATCATTTACATAAACAGTTTGGATGATAATACAGGAGCCATGGTTAGCAAGTTTGTGTGAGACTGAAATTTGTGATAAAATGGACAGTGAAGTGGGTTATCGAAGAGTACAATGGGATCAACAGTACTGCTGGACCAGTGAGGTTAGGAATAACAGGTGGAGAAATGCAAGGTGTTGTATTGTGGTGAAGCAGACCAGGCTGGACTTGTACAATTAATGTTCGGGCCCTGTACTGTTGTCAATCAGTGACCCAGGGATGCAGGTACACAGTTTTTTGAAAGTAGAGTCACGGGTAGACAGGCTGGTGACGCAGGCGTTTGGGATGGTTACCCTTCATTGGGCAGAGCATTGAGAGTAGGAGTTGGGATGTCATGGTGTATCTGTACAGGACATTAGTGAGGCCTCTGTATAAGCATTGTTGATTATCTGGGAAAAATCAACTTGTTCACGTATGTCCATTAGAGAGGGACATCTGGCATTCTTACCTGGTCTGGCTCATATGTGACTCCAGTCCCACAGCAATATGGTGGCTCTGAGCTGCCTCTGGGCAATTAGCAGGAGGGCAATGGATGCTGGTCCAACCGGTGACATCCTTAGGCCGTGAATGAATCAATGAGAATACATATGTCCATCCCTACCTTTGCAACCAGCTCTAGCTGCAGCAATCCGTACTGGCTTTGTAATGTTGTTCAAGACTTTGCCCCTCTCTGTAACACCCTCACCAACTCCAGCACCTTCAATTCTCCCTGTTCCACTACTCTGATTAAACACTGACAATATTTCCTCTTCCTAGTGCACTCCTCCACATTTCTAAATGTTGGTTACTTCAGAATTGATCGGTTTTTTTTCATCTCTTAATCAAATCGGCCAAGACCGTCTGAAGTGGGGAAGGAGCATTGGGAAGGTGTCGAGCACCTCGAGACTTTCTGTGGGGAAAATGGGAATCCAGGAGAAAACAGCACAAGGAGCGCGCTGTCATATCAACGCCCCACCCACCCTCTTTCCATGTCCACCTTCTGCCTCAAGTGTAACAGAGTCTGTGGAAGGCCACATCGGTCTGTACAGCCAACTCCAGACTCCCCCACCCCCACTGAGAGTGGGAGAGAGTCAGCCTCATCTGTGAGCCACCGCCAAAGAGATGATGAGATAGGAAGGTTGAATCCCCTCACAATTATCCCAGTGCCTTTGTTACAAATTCAAACAATTACCTGTTAATGCAGCGTCTCATAATGTGATATCACTCAGTATCTCTCCATGTGGTATCCCTCGCTGTGTCGGTCTATTTACTGCCTCTGTCAGCATTTCTCCCTCTTACAGATGTTCTGAGATCCTGAGTCAACAGAATTGTATATTCCAGAGACATGCAGCAGCACAGGCAAGGGATGGAGACTGGGATTATCGAGATCTCTGCTGGACTCTGTGCCACTCTGCATGTGTTATGCTCATTGCATCAGTCTAATTTCCCATTCTGTCTATTTCTGTCTCATGCAGGTCCTCAGAATGTTCCTAACTCCTGTCTCATCCATCACATCATGGAAACTGGTTGGTCAGCCAGAGAGGGATGGAGAGGGAGATCTGGAGACTTCAGTAATCCCTGCAGCCGGTAAGATCACTCACAGTAAACAGCACAGGGTGGAGGTAGTAGACTTCTATATTCAGACCTGGAAGACCGGACATAGATACAGAGCTGGGTAAGGAACAACAACATTCTAGGCTTCATTCCCACCATCTTGTGAGGGTCTTGCTTTCACCTCTTCTTACTGGTCCTCAATGCGACAGCACAGGGATCGCAGGCACCAATCCTGGCCAATGCTGTGTTAGTGATCTCTGTAATATTCTCCAGTCCCGATAATCCTTCCTCTGTCTGGAATCTCCTCTAGTCCACATCATTCTCTCTGTCTCTGTCTCTGTCTCTGTCTCTGTCAGGTTCTCCAGTCCCTAACACCCTAATCCCTAACCTTCTCCAGTAGATACTAAATTCCTTCATCCCTGTAAACCCTGACAGTCCTGTCTATCCCTGTAAGCTCCTCCCACCAATACCACCCTCCATGTATTTGTCTTTAACCTCTCCATCCGTCCCGACCTATGTAATCTTCTCCAGCTCCGACAACCCTTCATTAGCTGTGAAAAATTTGTAATCTCCTTAGCCTTCTCCAATTCTTTGATCTTTATCTTGTTAAATTTCACCCTCATTCCCGACACCATACCCCTCCCGACCACAGGAACCTCTTTCAGTTTGTGCAACCCTCCCCATTTGTGTAACTGTCTCCAACCCAGCAACCTGGCATTCTCCATTGCCTTCCTATCTATGTAGCCTCCAGAGTCTAGAAGCCTTCTTATTTCTGTAAATGTCTTCAGTCACGACAACCTTCCATATCTCTGTTAGTGTACACAATAATCTCCTAGATGAAACAGCCCCCTGTCTGTGCCTCTCAGTCTGCCTGCCTCTTCCTTTCTCCATCCCTATCCCTATCTCCAGAATCTAATCCAGCTCCCTCTATCCCTGTAAATTCCTCCAATCCCCAAACACCTTTGTCCCATTGACATTCTTTACCAGATGTAACTCTGTTTAATTCTAAGCCTCCCTATCTCTGTAACCTCTACCCATCTGTTCAACCCCCCAGTACTGAGGAATGACTCCCTGTATTCGTCATAAGGCAGATGGAATGACAGTGAACAGATATGATGGAACTGTCATTCCGGAGATGTAGCTGCAGAATGTCCATCGCTGGGAAGTGAATACTGAAGGGTTGTTTCAATAGAGTCATAGAGTCGGAGAGATGTGCAGCATGGAAACCGACCCTTCGGTCCAACCCATCTATGCTGAGCAGATATTCCAACCCAATCTAGTCCCAATAGGCAGACTAGGCAAAAAGCCAACAAGTTGTGAAGGAAGGATGAGTTTAATGCATCAATGAGGCAGTCATGTGGATCTGAATATCAAAAGTAGAGCTGAGAATAAACAAACAGCAGCAACCGTTAGCAGGAATTCGTTTGTAGGCACCAAACAGTGATGGGAATGTCAATATGGTTACAGTCCGGACACTGAATGTACTTATGGCAAGGGCAGTACAGTAACTGTGTGTGACAGTGGTCTCCATGCCGACTGATACAGCAACGAGCCTGTTGGATTGAATTTGTTGGTGTGAATATAAATGGCAGAATTGTAAGGGTGTAGGAGGGGTGTACTGGTATAGGGGATATGGTGTATTTGAATTATCAGAAGCCTTTATGCAAGTTTCAATAAGGGCGAAAGAGTAACTTGGGAGAGAATAGGGCCCCTTAAAGATCAATAAGGTCACCTTTGTGTGGAACCAGAGGAGATGGGTGAGATATTAGACAAAACAGTCTTGTCAGTATTTACTGTGGAGAAAGACATGGAAGCTCAGGAAGTTGGGGACATAAATCGTGATGTGTTGGAAAGAATCCTCACCAGAGAAGAGAAAGTGCTGGAATCTTACAACAAATAAAGGTCGATCAGTCTTCAGTAGCTCATTAGGTCGATCCTAGAATATTGTGGGAAGCTAGGGAAGAGATTGCAGGATCCCTTACAGAGATATGTATATTATCAACAGGGACAGTGAGATGTTGGAAGTCTGGAGGTTGTCTAATGATGTTCCATCACTGAAGGACGGCAGGGAAAAGCTAGGAAATTACAGCCTTGTGAGACCAGTGATGGGGAAGTTGTTGGAGGAGATTCTGAGAGAAAAGAGATCCTTACATTTACAAAGGCAAGGGCTGATTCGAGATGGTCAGCATGACTTTGTGAGTGGGAAACCACGTTTCACAAACAGGATTGACTCTTCGAGGAGGTGGCCAAAGATAGATGAACGCAGAGCAGTCAACGTTGTCCACATGGACTTTAGCATCTAATCAAGAGGAAGGAGGAAGTTTACTTAAGGTCGAGGAAGCAAGGATCAGACAGGGCTCCAGAGAGTTACATTGGGTGGCACGGTGTCTCTGTGGTTAGCACAGCGACCTCATAGCACCACGGACTCCATTTCGATTCCAGCCTCAGGTGACTGTCTGTGGGGTGTTTGCGCATTCTCCCTGTGGGTTTCCTCCAGGTGCTCCGGTTTCCGCCCCACAGCCCAAAGATGTGCCAGTGTGGTGGCTTAGCCATGCTAAACTACCCATAGTGATTCGGGATGGGTAGGTTTGGGGCATTAGACAGGTCAAATGGAGAGTAATAGGGTGGGGAATGGGGCTGGGTTGGATACTGTTTGGAGGGTTGATATGGAGGTGTTGGGCCAAATGGCCCGTTTCCACACAGTAGGGATTCTCTGAAGGTACCAGGAAGGAACCAAGAGATGGACTTAGGGCAACTAGAGGGGGGCATGAAAAAGCATTGTTGGGAAGGATTAAGGAAAACCGCGAGGCATTCTCCACTTATGGGAGGAGCAAGAGGATGTTCAGAGTGAGGATAAGGCCAATCTGGGATAGTGGAAGGAACTTGTGCCTGGAGTCACAGGAGGTAGAGGAGGTCCTTAATGAATACTATGCCTCAGTATTCACTGCTGAGAAGGGTCTTGTCGTTTGTGAGGACAGCGTGAAACAGGCTGATGTACGTGAACAGGTGGATGTTACGTAGGAGGATATGCTGAGAATTTTGTAAAAGATAAGGATACATAAGTCACTGAACCAGACTGGATGCGTCGAAAGTTACTACAGGAACCGAGGGAGTGGATTACTGAGCACCTGGTGATGACCTTTGCACCCTCACTGTCCACTGGAGTCAGACCAGATGATTGAAGGCCAGAAAATATTATTCCCTTGTTCAGGAAAGTGAATAGGGATAATCCTGGGAATTGAACACCTGTCAGTCTTATGTCTGTGGTGTGCAGATTATTGGAGAGGACTCTGGGAGACAGGATTTATTATTCCTTGGAAAACCATAGTTTGATTCGAGATAGTCAGCATGGTTTTGTAAGGGGCAGGTCATGCCTTACAAATCTTATTGAATCTTTAGAGAATGTGACAAAACATCTTTATGGCTCATTCAGAAAGTGCAGAGGCATGGGGTACAGGGAAACCTGTCTGTCTGGATACAGGATTACTGGCCCACAGAAGACAGAGGGTGATGATAGATGGAAAGCATTCATCCTGGACCTCAGTGACCAGTGGTTTTCTGCAGGGAGAGGTTACAGGACCTCTGCTCTTTGTGAGTTTATGAATGACTTGGATGTGTGAGTGAAAGAGTCCGTTAGTAAGTTTCCCAATGACAGAAAGGCTGGTGGAGTGGTTGATAGTGTGGAGGGCTGTTGTAGGTTGCAATGGAACATTGACAGGATGCAGAGTTGGGCTGAGAAATGGCAGATGGAGTTCAATCTGGGAAAAGTGTGAAGTCATTCACTTTGAAGATTGAATTTGAATGCAGAATACAGAGTTAACGGCAGGATCTTTGGCAGTGTGGAGGAACAGAGGGATCTTGGGTTCCAAGTCCATAGATTCCTCAAAGTAGCCACCCAAGCTGATTGGCTTGTTAAGAAGCAATATATTGTGTGGGATTTCATTAGTTTGGGGATTCAGTTTGAAAGCTGTGAGGTTATGCTGCAGCTGTACAGAGCCCTGGTTAGACCCCACTTGGAATATTGTGTTCAGATTTGGTCCCTTCATTGCAGGAAGGATGTGGAAGCTTTAGAGAGGGTAACGAGGAGATTTAACAGGATGCTGCCTGTACTGGAGGGCATGTCTTATGAAGAGAGGTTGAGGGAGCGAAGGCTTTTCTCATTGGAGTGAAGAAGGATGAGGGGTGACTTGACAGAGGTGAACAAGGTGATGAGAGTCATAGACAGAGTGAATAGAGAGAGATATTTTTTACCCTCATATAAATAGTTATTACCATGGGGTATAATTTTTGGGTGATTAGTGGATGGTTTAGGGGAGATTTTAGAGGTAGGTTCGTTACATACAGAGTGGTAGCTGAGTGGAATGCACTGCCAGCGGTGGCGGTAAAATTAGATGCATTAGGGACATTTAATATTCTTCTGGATAGGCACATGGATGATAATAAAATGAAGGGTATGGAAGTTAGAGTCCTAGAGATGTACAACATGGAAACAGACACTTCAGTTCAACCCATCCATGCTGACCAGATATCCCAACCCAATCTAGTCCCACCTGCCAGCACCCGGTCCATATCCATCCAAACCCCTACTTTTCATATACCCATCCAAATACCTCTTAAATGTTGCAATAATACCAGTCTCCACCACTTCCTCTGGCAGCTCATTCCATACACATACCACACTCTGTGTGAAAAAAGTTGTCCCTTAGGTCTCTTTTATATCTTTCCCCTTTCATCCATAACCTATGCCCTCTCGTCCTGGACACCCCAACCCCAGGGAAAAGACTTTGTCTATTTACCCTATCCATGTCCCTCTATTTTTTTGTAAACCTCTATAATGTCACCCGTCAGCCTCCGACACTCCAGGAAAACAGCCCCAGCCTGTTCAGCCTCTCCCTGTGGCTCAAATCCTCCAGCCCTGGCAGCATCCTTGTAAATCTTTTCTGAAGCCTTTCAAGTTTCCCAACATATTTCCGATAGGAAGGAGATCAAAATTGCATGCAATATTCCAACAGTGGCCTAACCATTGTCCTGTACAGCCGCAACATGACCTCCCAACTCCTGTACTCAATACTCTGACCAATAAAGGAAAGCATACCAAACACCTTCTTCACTATCCTATCTATCTGCGACTCCACTTTCAAGGTGCTATGAACTTTTACCTCAAGGTCTCTTGGTTCAGCAACACTCCCTAGGACCTTACCATTAAGTGTATAAGTCCTGTTAAGATTTGCTTTCCCAAAATGCAGCACTTCGCATTTATCTGAATTAAACTCTATCTGCCACATTTATTTTTGATCTTCTGGTCGGATAAAAGATTGGCATGTCATCACGGCCGAAGGGTCTTGTGCTGTGTTCTACATGTCGTGTGTTAAACTGGGTAATAAGCTCAGATCAGTGTAAAAGGATATGGCATTCAGGAGAAGCTAGTCAACTGGACAGAAAATTGGGCTTGATGGTAGGAGACAGAGGGTGATGGGGGACATGTTGTTTTTCTGACTGGAGACATGTGACCAGCGGTGGAGTGGGCCCACTGGTGTTTGTCATTTGGATAAATGGGTTGGATGGGAATATTGTTAAATATGTTAAGTTTTTTGGGTGACACTGAAATTGGTGGTAAACTGAACAGTGATGAAGGTTAACAAGCTGAACAGTACTGCTGGGATAGTGGGCTGAAGAATAGCAGATGGAGTTTAATTAGATAAAGGTGAGGTGTTCCATTTTGGTGAAACAAACCAGGGTGGGTAGTTAATGTTCGGGCCCTGGGAATGTTGTCAGTCAGTGACTCAGGTAGTCAGTTCTTTGAAAGTGGTGTCACAGGTAGACAGGCTGGTGAAGCAGGCATTTGGAGAGGTTACCTTCATTGGAGAGAGCATTGAGAATAGGAGTTGGGATGTCATGTTGTATCTGTACAAGACATTGGTCAGGTTACCATAAAAGCGTTGTTGATCAGTGGGAAGAACTCATCTGGTTCACGGACCTCCTTTTGTGTAGACCATCTGACATTTTAACCTGGCCTGGCTAACATGACACTCCAGACCCATTGCAATATGGCTAACTCTGAGTTCTAGTTTCTAACTTCACGGTATCCACCCTGTCAAAGCCCCTCAGAATCCTGGATGTTTCATTCAATTTCTCTCCCATTCTTCAAAACCCCAATGGGTTCAAGGGCAATCTACTCCACCTCTTCTCATTAGAAAATCCCGCCATCGCCAGGATCAGCCGAGTGAACCTTCCCTGGCCTGCCTCCAACACAAGAATGTCTTTCCTTAGGGCATGCATACTGCTCATTATAATCTAGGTGTGGTCTGACTTGTACCTTGCATCATTTTAGCAAGACCTCCCTATACTTAGACTCCATTCCCTTTGCCTTCTCGATTACCTGCTGATCCTGGAAGCTACCTGTTTCAGATTGATTCACAAGGATTCCCCAAATCCTTTGTGCAGTCAGTCTGAACCAAGCGGTGTTAGCCTGACAGTAAGTCGGGAACGTGCTGGAATGTGTTTTCAAGGATATGATAATAAATGATAACTAGATACTTAGAAACAATGGGAGATGTATGATTTTATAAAAGGTGAATATTTTTAAATCTGTTGGATTCTATAATTTGGTGTGACCATAAATGCAGAATAGATAAGGTTGGGGGAGGCTAGTTGCGGTAGAGGGATATTTGAAATTTCAGAAGCATTTTGACAAGTTTCAACAGGGGCTAAAAATTAGCTCGTGAGAGAATAGGGCCCCTGAAAGGTCAATGAGGCTGTCTGTGTGGAATCACTGCTGATGGGGGAGATACTGAACAGATATTTTGTGTTAGGATTTACTGTGGTGAAAGACATGGAAGCTCGGGAACTTGGGAAAATACATCGTGATGTCTTGAAAGAGTGCACATTGGAGAACAGGAGGTGCTGGATGTCTTAAAATGCGATAAGTTAGATAAAACCTTGGGACATGGTCAGATGTATCCCAGCGCCTTGTGAGAAGCGAGGGAGGAAATTACAGGACTCCTTCCAGAGATATTTGTATCACCGACAGCTACTACGGACCAGTGAGACTGATGGCAGGGTGGTAAGTTGTTGTAGGAGATTCTGAGGAAAACGATCATCGTACATTTGGAAAGGTAAGGACAGATTAACGATCATCAGCATGGCTTTGTACATGGGAAATCACGCCTCAAACCTGAGTGTTGAGGTCGACAAGTGAGAGGTCAAAGCAGAGCAGTACACGATGTCCACATGAACTTTATCAAGGCCTTTGACAAGGTTCTGCATGGCAGACTGGTTAGTAAGTTTAGATCAGACATAACCAGGGAGCGTTCACTAACTGGATACAAAACAGGATTGAAGTAGGAGACAGAGCATGTTCATAGAGGGTTGCTGCTCAAACTGCAGGCCTGTGACCAACGGTGTGCCATGGGGTTCGGTGCTGGGTCACTGTTGTGCATCATTTATATAAACAGTTTGAATGATAATAATGGAGCCATGGTTAGCAAGTTTGTGAGTGAGACTGAAATTGGTGATAATGTGGACAGTGAAGAGGGTTATCGAAGAGTACAATGGGATCAACAGTACTGCTGGACCAGTGAGGTTAGGAATAACAGGTGGAGAAATGCAAGGTGTTGTATTGTGGTGAAGCAGACCAGGCTGGACTTGTACAATTAATGTTCGGGCCCTGTACTGTTGTCAATCAGTGACCCAGGGATGCAGGTACACAGTTTTTTGAAAGTAGAGTCACGGGTAGACAGGCTGGTGAAGCAGGCGTTTGGGATGGTTACCCTTCATTGGGCAGAGCATTGAGAGTAGGAGTTGGGATGTCATGGTGTATCTGTACAGGACATTAGTGAGGCCTCTGTATAAGCATTGTTGATTATCTGGGAAAAATCAACTTGTTCACGTATGTCCATTAGAGAGGGACATCTGGCATTCTTACCTGGTCTGGCTCACATGTGACTCCAGTCCCACAGCAATATGACTGACTCTGAGCTGCCTCTGGGCAATTAGCAGGAGGGCAATATATGCTGGTCCAACCGGTGACATCCTTAGGCCGTGAATGAATCAACGAAAAATGCAGATGTCTATCCCTCCCTTTGCAAACAGCTCTGGCTGCAGCAATCCGTACTGGCTTTGTAATGTTGTTCAGGCCTTTGCCCCTCTCTGTAACACCCTCACCAACTCCAGCACCTTCAATTCTCCCTGTTCCACTACTCTGATTAAACACGAAATTATTTCCTCTTCCTAGTGCACTCCTACACATTTCTAAATGTTGGTTACTTCAGAATTGATCGTTTTTTTTCATCTCTTAATCAAATCGGCCAAGACCGTCTGAAGTGGGGAAGGAGCATTGGGAAGGTGTTGAGCACCTCGAGACTTTCTGTGGGGAAAATGGGAATCCAGGAGAAAACAGCACAAGGAGCGCGCTGTCATATCAACGCCCCACCCACCCTCTTTCCATGTCCACCTTCTGCCTCAAGTGTAACAGAGTCTGTGGAAGGCCACATCGGTCTGTACAGCCAACTCCAGACTCCCCCACCCCCACTGAGAGTGGGAGAGAGTCAGCCTCATCTGTGAGCCACTGCCAAAGAGATGATGAGATAGGAAGGTTGAATCCCCTCACAATTATCCCAGTGTCTTTTTTACAAATTCAAACAATTCCCTGTTGATGCAGTGTTTAATAATGTGATATCATTCAGTATCTCTCCATGTGGTATCCCTCGCTGTGTCGGTCTATTTACTGCCTCTGTCAGCATTTCTCCCTCTTACAGATGGTCTGTGATCCTGAGTCAACAGAATTGTCCACTCCAGAGCGATGCAGCAGCACAGGCAAGGGATGGAGACTGGGATTGTCGAGATCTCTGCTGGACTCAGTGCCACTCTGCATGTGTTCTCCTCATTGCATCAGTCTAGTTTCCCATTCTGTCTATTTCTGTCTCATGCAGGTAATCAGGATGTTCCTAACTCCTTTCTCATCCATCACCTCATGGAAACTGGTTGGTCAGCCAGAGAGGGATGGAGAGGGAGATCTGGAGCCTTCAGTAATTCCTGCAGCTGGTAAGATCACTCACAGTAAACAGTACAGGGTGAGGTAGACCAGGAAGACAGGACAGAGATACAGAGCTGGGCAAGGAACAGCAACATTCTAGACTTCATTCTCACCATCTTGTGAGGGTCCTGCTTTCACCTCTTCTGTACTGGTCCTCAATGCGACAGCACAGGGGATCGCAGGAATCAATCCTGGCCCATGCTGTGTTCGTGATCTCTGTAACATCCTCCAGTCCCGATAATCCTTCCTCTGTTTGGAATCTCCTCTAGTCCACATCATTCTCTCTGTCTCTGTCTCTGTCTCTGTCAGGTTCTCCAGTCCCTAACACCCTAATCCCTAACCTTCTCCAGTAGGTACTAAATTCCTTCATCCCTGTAAACCCTGACAGTCCTGTCTATCCCTGTAAGCTCCTCCCACCAATACCACCCTCCATCTCAATGTATTTGTCTTTAACCTCTCCATCCGTCCCTACCTATGTAATCTTCTCCAGCTCCGACAACCCTTCCTTCGCTGTGAAAAATTTGTAAACTCCTTATCCTTCTCCAATTGTTTGATCTTTATCTTGTAAAATTTCATCCTCATTCCCGACACCATACCCCTCCCGACCACAGGAACCTCTTTCAGTTTGTGCAACCCTCCCCATCTGTGTAACTGTCTCCATCCCAGCAACCTGGCATTCTCCATTGCCTTCCTATCTATGTAGCCTCCAGAGCCTAGAAGCCTTCTTATATCTGTAAATGTCTTCAATCACAACAACCTTTCATATCTCTGTTAGTATGCACAATAATCTCCTAGATGAAACAGCCCCCTGTCTATGCCTCTCAGTCTGCCTGCCTCTTCCTAACTCCATCCCTATCCCTATCTCCAGAATCTAATCCAGCTCCCTCGATCTCTGTAAATTCCTTTGTCCTACTGACATTCTTGACCAGATGTAACTCTGTTTTACTCTAACATCCTCGAGTCCCTGTAAGCCTCCCTATCTCTGTAACCTCTACCCATCTGTTCAACCCCCCACTACTGAGGAATGTCTCCCTGTATTCACAATAAGGCAGATGGAATGACAGGGAACAGATATGATGGAACTGTCGTTACGGAGATGTAGCTGCAGAATGATCATCGCTGGGAAGGGAATACGAAGGGTTGTTGGGATCGAGTTATAGAGTCAGAGAGATGTGCAGCATGGAAACCGACCCTTCGGTCCAACCCATCCATGCTGAGCAGATATCCCAACCCAATCTAATCCCAATATGCGGACTAGGCAACAAACCAACAAGTTGCTAAGGAAGGATGAGGTTAATGCATTAATGAGACAGTCATGTAGATCTGAATATCAAAAGTGGAGCTGAGAATAAGCAAGCAGCAGTAACCATTAGCAGGAATTCTTTTGTAGGCACCAAACAGTGATGGGAATGTCAATATGGTTACAGTCAGGACACTGAATGTACTTATGGCAAGGGCAGTACAGTAACTGTGTGACAGTGGTCTCTATGCCAACGAGCGTGTTGGATTTAATTTGTTGGTGTGAATATAAATGGCAGAATTGTAAGGGTGTAGGAGGGGTGTAGTGGTATAGGGGATATGGTGTATTTGAATGATCAGAAGCCTTTATGCAAGTTTTAACAGGGAAAAGAACGGACAAAGGAAGCACATGGTGAGGGGAAGAAACTGACAGGACAGCGTACCTGCAGAGTTACTGCCTTTGCTGTTTGAATTCATGTATCGCTGGATATCGGAGTGCATTTATCGGATTTAAAGTTTACTGCAGATTATATCTGCAATAAATGCTTCTGCTTGTGAATCCTATCAGATCGAATGGATTGGTTGGAGAGACAGTTTAAGACAATACAGAATTGGTAACAGCAACAGTATGTGATGGATGGCAGTTATAGGAAGGGGGACAGTCTCAGATAGAGTTACATAGATGGGTTAACTCCAAAAAAGGCAAGAGAGTTAAGTAGCTAGTGCAGGAGTCTTCTGTGGCTCTCCCCATTTTAAGCAAATATGCTATTTTGGAAAATGTAGCGGGTGATGGATTCACACGGGAACGTTGCACAAACAGGCAAGTTTGTGGTATGGAGACTGGCTCTAATGCAACAGGGGATACGCCGGATTCCACGAAGTCAATTGTCTTAGGGGACTCGCTAGTCTGAGGTACAGACAGACGGTTCTGTGGCCAGCAGAGAAATAAGCAGATTAGTGTGTTGCTTCCCTGCTGCCAGGATCAAGGATATCTCAGAAAGGATGCAGAATGTTCTCATGGGGAGAGGGGCCAGCAAGAGGTCATTGTCCAAATTGGAACCAACGACATAAGAAGGGAAAACGTTTGAGATTAAGGACGGAGATTGCAGGGTGATAGGCAGAAATTTATAAAAGAGGATCTTGAGAGTAATAATATCTGTATTACTCCCGGCGCTATGAGCTAGTGAGGACAGGAATAGAGGGATAAAGCAGATGAATACATGGCTTTGGAGCTGGTGTATGGGAGAAGTATTCACGTTTTTGGATCACTGGAATCTCTTTTGGGGTAGAAGGAACCTGTACCAGAAGGACGGATTGCACCTAAATTGGAAGGGGGCGAATATACTGGCAGGAAGATTTGCCACAGCTGCTCGGGAGGTTTTAAACTAGTTTGGACGGTGGGGGGGGGGGGGGGGGGAGCTGGGGGCAGGGAGATAGTGAGGAAATAGATCAATCTGAGATTGGTAAACTGAGATCAGAAACGAGTCAAACAGTCAGGACCGGCAGGGACAAGGTAGGACTAATAAAGTAAACTGCATTTATTTCAATGCAAAGGGGCCGAATCGGGAAGGCAGATGAACGCAGGGCATGGTTAGGAATATGGGACTGGGATATCATAGCAGTTACAGAAACATGGCTCAGGGATCGGCAGGACTGGCAGATAATGTTCCAGGTTACAAATTCTACAGGAAAGATAGAAAGGAAGGCAGGACAGGAGGGGGAATGGAGTTTTTGATTAGGGATAGCATTACAGGGGTACTGAGGGAGGATATTCCTGGAAATACATCGAGGGAAGTTATTTGGGTAGAACCGAGAAATAAGAACGGGATGATCGCCTTATTGGGATTGTATTATAGACTACCTAATAGTCAGAGGGAAATTGAGAAACAAACTTGTGAGAAGATCTCAACTATCTGTAAGAAAGTAGGGTGATTATGGTAGGAGATTTTAACTTTCCAAACATAGACTGGGACTGCCGGAGCGTTAAGAGTCTAGATGGAGAGGAAGTTATTCAGTGTGTACAAGAAAATTTTCTGATTCAGTATGTGGATTAACCTACTAGAGAAGGTGCAAAACTTGACCCACTCTGGGGAAATAAGGCAGGGCAGGTGACTGAGGTGTCAGTGGAGGTGCACTTTGGGGCCAGCTACCATAATACCATTAGATCTTAAATAATTATGGAAATGGATAGACCAGATCTTAAAGTTGACGTTATAAATTGGAGAAAGGCCAATTTTGACAGTATTTGGCAAGAACTTTCAAAACCTGATTGGGGGCAGATGTTCACAGGTAAATGGACGGCTGGAAAATGGGAAGCCTTCAGAAACGAGATAACAAGAATCCAAAGCAAGTATATTCCTGTTGGGATGAAAAGAAAGGCTGGTAGTATAGGGATTGCTGACTAACTAAACGGTTTGATTCATAAAAAGAAGGAAGCATGTGTCAGGTATAGACAGGATAGATCGAGTGAATCCTTCAAAGAGTATAAAGGCAGTAAAGGTATACTTAAGAGGGAAATCAGGAGGGCAAAAAGGGGACATGAGATAGCTTTAGCAAGTAGAATTATGGAGACTGCAAAGGGTTTTTACAAATACATTAAGGACAAAATCATAACTAGGGAGAGAATAGAACCCCTCAAAGATCAGCAAGGCAGCCCTTGTATGGAGCTGCAGGAAATGGGGGAGATACTAAACGAGTATTTTGTATCAGTATTTACTGTGGAAACGGATATGGAAGGTATAGAATGTCAGGAAATAGATGGTTACACGTTGAAAAATGTCCATATTCCAGAGGAGGAAGTGCTGGATGTCTTGAAACGTGTAAAAGTGGATAAATCCCCAGGACCCGAACAGGTGTACCATAGATCTCTGTGGGAAGCCAGAGAAGTGATTGCTGGGCTTCTTGCTGAGACATTTGTACCGTTGATAGTCACAGGAGAGGTGCCAGAAGACTGGAGTTTGGCAAACGTGGTGCCACTGTTTAAGAAGGGTGGTACAGACAAACCATGGAACTATAGGCCAGTGATCCTGACGTCAGTGGTGAGCAAGTTGCTGAAGGGAATCCTGAAGGACAGGATGCACATGGAGTTGGAAAGACAAGGACTGATTAGGGATAGTCAACATAGCTTTAACCGTGGGAAATCATATCTCACGATCTTGATTGAGTTTTTTGAAGAAGTAACGAAGAGGGCAGAGCAGTAGATGTGTTCTATATGGACTTCAGTAACGCGTTCGACAAGATTCTCCATGGAAGACTGGTTAGCAAGTTTAGATCTCACGGAACACAGGGACAACTAGCCACTTGCATACAGAACTGGCTCAAAGGTTGAAGACAGAGGGTGGAGGTGGAGGGTTATTTTTTAGACTGGAGGCCTGTGACCAGTGGAGTACCACAAGGATCAGTGCTGGTTCCTCAATTTTTTATCATTTACGTAAATGATTTGGATGTGAGCGTAAGAGGTATTGTTAGTAAGTTTGCAGATGACTACAAAATTGGAGGTGTAGTGGACAGCGAAGAGGTTTACCTCAGAGTACAACAGGATCTTGATCAGATGGGCCAATGGGCTGAGAAGTGGCAGGTGGAGTTTAATTGAAATAAATGCGAGGTGCTGCATTTTGGGAAAGCAAATTTTAGCAGGACTTCAACATTTAATGGCAATGTCCTGGGTGTGTTGCTGAACAAAGAGACCTTGGCGTGCACGTTCATTGGTCCTTGAAAGTGGAGTCGCTGGTAGGTAGGATAGTTAAGGTGGTGTTTGGTTTGCTTTCCTTTAATGGTCAGAGTATTGAGTTTTGGAGTTGGGAGGTCATGTTGCGGTTGTACGGGACACTGGTTAGGCCACTGTTGGAATATTGCATGGAATTCAGGTCTCCTTCCTATCGGAAATATGTTGTGAAAATTGAAAGGGTTCAGGAAAGATTTACAAGGATGTTGACAGAGTGGGAGAATTTGAGGTATAAGGAGAGGTTGTACAGGCTGGGGCTGTTTTCCCTTGAGCGTTGGAGGCTGAGAGGTGACCTTCTCGAGATGTACAAAATTGTGAAGGGCATGGAGAGGATAAATAGAGAAAGTCTTTTCCCTGGTGTCGGGGAGTCCAGAACTAAAGGGCATAGGTTTAGGCTGAGAAGTGAAGGATGTTGGGTGGCACAGTGGTTAGCAATGCTACCTCCCAATGCCATGAGACTCAGGTTCAATTCCCGCCTCAGGCTGTGTGGACTTTGCACATTCTCCCTATGTCTGCATGGGTTTCCTCCCACAATCCAAACTTGTGCAGGCTAGGTGAATTGGCTATGCTAAATTGCCTGTACTGTTAGGTGCAGGGGGAAGGATCTGGGTGGTTTGCGCTTTGGTGGGTCGCTGTGGACTTGTTTCTACACTTTTAGAAATCAAAACGTGAAAGAGACCTAAGGGGCAACTTTTTCACACATACGGTGGTACGTGTATGGAACGAGCTGCCAGATAATGTGGTGGAGGCTGGTACAATTGCAGCATCCCCCTGTCTGCGTGGGTTTCCTCCGGGTGCTCCGGTTTCCTCCCACAGTCGAATGATGTGCAGGACAGGTGAATTGGCCACGCTAAATTGCCCGTAGTGTTAGGTAAGGGGTAGATATAGATGTAGGGGTATGGGTGGGTTATGCTTCGGTGGGGCAGTGTGGACTTGTTGGGCCGAAGGGCCTGTTTCCACACTGTAAGTAATCTAATCTAATCTAATCTAATTTAAAAGACATTTGGATGGTTACATGAATTGGAAGGGTTTGGAGGGATATGGGTCGGATGCGGGCAGGTGGGAATAGATTGGGTTGGGATATCTGCTAGACATGGACGGGTTGGACTGAAAGGTCTGTTTCCATGCTGTACATCTCTATGCCTCGATAACTCACAGAGTGAGTTTGTAAATGCAATTAGTGTGAATGGTATTTGGAGCAATACATGTAATTGGAAAGTTAAAGTTAGGTTGGAGTTTGTTTAAAGGGATTGGAATATAGAGGTAAAGACATCATGAAGCAGTTGCATAGAGTGTTGGTGAGAGTGTACCTGAGGTATTGAGTGCAGTGTCGGTGACCTAATCTAAGAAAGATTACACTGATCACAGAGGACGTGCAATGGACATTCTCCAGATTAATTCCTGAGATGACAAGATTTTCTGATGGGGAGATTTGTCCTGCGACCTCTCCAGTTTCAAAGAATGAGAGGTGATCACAGTGAAATTTCAAAAATCTATGATTCATGTGATGAGGTGGAAATAAACAGGATGTTTCTCTAGCTGTCTCCTCTATATTTAAGGCAAATGATGACAGGATAAGGGATATGCCATTTAAGACCATAATAAGGCGGAAATACTTCCCTTGGAGGGGACTGACTAACACAGGGGCATGGAAGCCTGTTGGCAGGGCAAGATTAAGGAGAATCCCCAGATATTCTTCACGTATATCAAGTGTAACAGAACAACCAGGGAACATGTCGGGCCTATTAGTGACTTGGCAAGTTGTATCCAAACTCAACTTCATGGTAGAAGGCTGTTTATGTGACTGGAGCCCAATTTCCCCGGTGTACCCGGTAGAGATCAGTGCTGTGTTCCGTATTATTTGTGGTATTCATAAGTGATGTGAATGTGAAGTGGGTAGGGGGAGTGTGATAAGTAAGTTTGTGTTTGACACAAAGATTGGCCGGGTGGTTGGCAGTGAGGAGGGAGGTCTTATGATACAGGAATATACAGATAGAATGGTCAGATGGACAGAACAATGGCAAATGGAATGTAACCCTGATAAATATGAGGTGATACACTTTGGAAGAAGGAACCAGACAGGGGAGGAAACAAAGAATGGCATCACACTAGGAAGCTCAGAGCGTGCTTCTCCACACATCCCTGAATGTGACTGGATATGATAATTGATGAGTTCAGCATGACTGTAGATAAAGCCTTTATTCATTGACCCAAAGATTATCCGAGTTCTACATAGCACTTTGGTAAGGCCAAATGAAATATTGTGTGCAGTTCTAGGAGCTGCGTTACAGGAAGGATGTGATTGTACTGGATGAGGTGCAGAAGAGATTCACCAGGATGTTCCCTGGGATGGACCATGTGAGCTGTGGAGAGAGGCTGGGTAAGCTTGAATTATTTATTTAGGAGCAGAGGAAGTTGAGTGGGTAACTAATTCAGGTTTAAGATTACAAGGGGCATGGACAGGGTGAATAGACAACAGCTGTTCTTTTTAGTCAAAGTTTCAGATTCCTTACAGAGTAAAACCAGGGAATGGAGAATGGAGAACAGAGAAACATGACACAGCTACTTCACTTCTGCCTTCACAGAAAAATACATAAACAAAGCCTTCCCAGCAATAGGAGAAAACATGAGTCTGAGGAGGAAATGATGTGGAATGAAACTAGTAAATAAACTAATTTGGAGAAATTATTGGAACTGAAAATAATGGGCATAGAAAAAAAAACAACACAGCTTGATGAAATGGGAAGCATTTGAGAAACTCACTGGTAGATTAATTAAAGAAAATACAATAGAGGCATTGAACTTGGATTTTCAGCAAGAATTTTAATAGAGTCCCAAGCCTAGTGTGCAAAGTAAAAGCACATGGGATAGGGGGTAATATATGAACATGGTGTTAAAATGGGAGTGTTGACAGGAAACAATGAGGAGGAATAAATGGATGGTTTTCAGTTTGGAAGGCTCATGAGGCATCGTAATGATTGGTGATGGGGCACCAGATATTCACAATACATCTCAAACATCTCATTGAGGGAATCAAATGCAAAGTTTCCAAGTCTGCTGACGGAACTAGGATTTTGAAAGTGAGGAGGATGTGAATAAAACTTAAAGGAGATTGAAACAAACGGAGTGAATGATTAAATATGTGGCAGATGAAGAGCAGTGTGGATAGATGTGATGTTGTCTACTTTGTTGTGAAACACTAAAATTCCAGCCAACCATTGGAAAAGGGAGTGGTTGAGAAATGTCGATCTATGAAGGGAACTGTACTTTTCTTCTGTTATTGTTTAGACAGACATCTGAGTTCCATGCAGAGCAGTGAGTTCTGAAGACAGAAGCCAATACAGGGAATACATTGGCACACAAACCAGTTTACACAGACCCACCAAGTGGGGAGCTGTAACATTGAAAAGGATCTGGGATCTCCCTGTACACCAGTCACTGAAAGCAATATTGCAGGAGCAGAAAGCAGTCAGGAAGATAAATGGGTGTTGACCATCATTTCAGAGGGACTGGAGTCCAGGGGTAAGGGTGTCTCAGTGCAGCTGTACAGGCCCTTGGTGAGACCTCAACTTGAACATTGTGCAGTGTTGTGTGCAGGTTTGGTCTCCATACCTAATAAAGGACAAACCTGACATTGAGGGAGTGCAGCGAAGGAATACCAGACTGATCTCTGAGATGACAGACTTTTTGTGGAGCAGAGTTTGGGGCGACTGAGCCTGTATTCCATGGGGTTTAGGAAAATGAGTGGCGATCTCAGTGAGATATATAAAACACTGACAGGGTGAGGTCGATTGGAAGCAGTGATGATAATTCCCCTGGCTGGGAAGTCTAAAACAAGAGGCCACAGTATTAAATACAGATGGATCACATTGCATTTAGATACGAATAAATGTCTGCACTCAGAGACTGGTGAACCTGGGAATTCTCTCTCACATAAGGCTGTGGAAGACAAGGCACTAAAGACTAATAAGGATGTCTAGACACCAAAGGATGGGGGAGAGAGCAGGAGTATGGTGTAGAAATAAAGGGTCAGCCATCATTATATTGAATTGGATAGTAAACTCGACAGACCAAGGGGACGACCGCAGTTCCTATTTTATAGCTTCACAAGGTTAATCACATTACGGGGTGTGTAAAGTGTGTGGGGAAAGTGCATTCAGGAGATGTTCAGACATTAACTAGAATGGGGCAGGCTCAATGGCCTATTACATTCCCGATGTTTCTGTGCGGTTTGTGGGAAAGCTCTGTAAATGTTGTCACAAGTTCGCAGATGTTTGGAACGACGTCTCTGCTGGCTCAACATGACTGTCTTTCCCGTTCCCTTTTCCATACCGAGGTTGGGGGCTGGATGTTCTGTCAGGTTTTATCCTTTTAGACTTTAGAGCAGTTTGATACAATAGAGTGTCTTGCTTGGCCTTTTCAGAGACCATTGAAGAGTGCATCACATGTCTGTGTGTCTGGAGTCACTTTTAGGC
This sequence comes from Chiloscyllium punctatum, assembly GCF_047496795.1. NCBI lineage: Eukaryota > Metazoa > Chordata > Chondrichthyes > Orectolobiformes > Hemiscylliidae > Chiloscyllium > Chiloscyllium punctatum. The sequence goes on from NW_027309865.1 coordinate 670,559, forward strand.
CAGACCAGGAAAGCACGGGAGATTCACTTCCTGAAAGTACATTGGGGAAGGAAATTGGTGTTTACAATCGACATTGACATCAAGGCCATTGTTACTGACACCAGATTTGAGATCTCGATATTTTATTAATTGTTTTTAATTTCCACCAGCTGCCAGAGCATTAGCCTGGTCTGGATTATTCATCCAGTGACTTTTCCAAAACACACCATCTCCACATGGGGTCCGATCGGAAACCACACTGAGCAAGTTTATGTCTGTGCTGCTTGACAGCTCTATCAAAACGAACTCCCAATTTGACTATCATGATGAGACTGAGAGGGTTGTAATTGTCCAGATTGTAATTATTCCCCGACACTGAGTAATTTTCCACATTGCTAGGGAGATGTCAGAGTTGTAGCTGGAAGGAAACCGCTTCCCCAGGGGCACGGCTTGTTGTACAGCACAAGTCTTCAGTCCTATTGCAGGAATGGGGTCAGGACTCATTGCATTTGCCTCTCTACTGTGTTCAGCTTTTTCTTCATGGCACGTGCAGCGAATTGAATTGGTTGAAGACTGATCTGTGATCCTGTGGGCATCATGATGACGGTGAATTGAATCATTGACTCAACACCCCTGGCTGAGGATGGTACAGATACTATTTCCTTGTTTTTTACACTGATGTGCAGAGCTGATCCATTGATAGAATGGGGATAATTGTGGAGCCCTCTCTAACAGTTAGTTGTTTAATCGACTATCACGATTTTTGGCCGAATGTGGCAGACTGCAGAGTTCGATCTGGGTGTATTGACCTTGTGACAATTTCTCTCTCTCGATCATGTGATTTGGTTTTATTTGATTTGATAGGATCCATTGTCGCATGTATCTAAGTAGAGTGAAACTCTTTGTTTATACACAGTTCTGGCAGATCATAGTGAGAGTTGGAGCTGCCTTTTTTTAGAGACATGGAGTGGCCGAAAATTAAAAGTCTACTTCAGCTGTCTGTTTCTGAAGAGCCACAAAATAGACAGAAATTAAAATAGATTGCTTCAGCATCAGTGAAAAAAGGGCCTTTTAAAAGGGAATTATTCCAAAGCAAAAGAAAGGATAATCTGATTCGCAAGATTCTGAAACATGCCAATATAGTGGTAAAGAAGGTTCTTTTTTAAAAAAAAAATGATGATTTGTAACAGAACACAGATGAAAAAATGAAATTGTAGCACAAAAACTTTGAAGAATCACTACAAAAAGTAACTTATTCTGATCTCAGTAAGGATTATTTTCATCCACAAAAATAGCATCTCAAGTTATCTTTCAGAAGCTAGCTTTGCCTTTGAAACTGTTTACAATAGTAATAAGTTCTAGTTAAATATTTGGTAAATAATCATGGACACAGATTTCAACATAATAATAAAACCTTAAAGAGATGCCTGGCTTGTCTTGTCGAATTTGCGAAGAAAAAGGTTAACCGTGGAAATAATAATATTACGTATTTTGTATCAGAATCAGCTTTTTACTGTAAAATGTGATCACGGAATTTGATAAGAGATAGCCTGCCCATTGGAGAATAGAATTCATGCAATCCTTCAAGATAAACAATGAGGTATATGACTGAAAAGAGCAGAGCCCCGAACTTTGGAATGCATTATAGAAAGATCCCAAGGCCTAGAGATAACAACAATCGTTAAACATCCGAAACAAATAAGAAACTTGGGCTGTCCCTGGGAGTGTCCAACAATGATAAGTTGTTTTACAAGATTGGTTCTGCAGAAGGGGAGTGGAGTGTACACTGACAAAGTTGTGTATGATCATTGCAACACAGAACGTATAAAAATACTGTCTTTTTACTGTAAACTCGAAGTGTGTCATTGATTTGCCGTCTGATCTGAGCTAAAGATTAAGGAAACGATTGTCTTCTCATGTCAAAGCCAGATTTGAGGAAGATCCTTTGTTATTCTCCCAGCATTAACCAGGTTTTGCTTGAATTAATGTCCATTCCGTGCCTGTGTCCTGTCTGCCTCCAGAGTCTTTGACCCTCGCTGGGGAATCTCGCTCCTATAATAAGCAAGGACATACAGATCATAGGGTAAAGGAAAAACTTAGACTGAGACATACAGGCTACACCAGAAAGGGTATGCTATAGGCAACATCAATGTGAGCAAGATCAGCATTATTTGAAGTTAGAGAATCCATTCCTCAGTTTAATAATGGGCTGGGAAGATGCTGTTCATGAGCCGCTGGTTTGTGTGTTCAAGATTCTGTATTGTCTCCATGATGGAAGAGATTGCAGGAGATCCAGGGTTCGATGGGTCTTTGATAATGTTGTCAGCCTTTCTACGGCAGTGAGCTGTGTCAATGGAGACAATGGATGGGACGTTGGTTTCCGTGATGGCATGGGCTGTGCACACAACCTTCTGTCATTTCACTTACTGTCCTGGGCAGGTCTGTGGCCACACCAGGTCATTATGCACCCAGATAGTTTGCTGTCAGTGGTGCATTTGTAGACATTGGTGAGGGTCCTTGTGGACATGTCAAATGTCCTGAGCAGCCAGAGAAAGAAGAGGCGTTGTTGTGCCATCTCGGCTATCACATCTACATGGGAGGTCGTTTATCTTCACTCCAAGCAACTTAATGCTTTCCACTCTTTCAACTTCAGTTCCATTGATGCAGATGGGGGCATGTTCTCCTCATTTCTTTCTGAAGTCATTGATCAGTTGGTTAGTTCTGCCGACGTTGAAAGAGAGGATGGTCTCAGTGCAGGGCTTCACCAAGTCCTCTATTTCCGTTCTGTATTTTGACTTGTTATCATTAAATACCTGTTTTACTATGATGGTGTCATCAGTGAACATGTAGATGGCATTCGTTCAAAATTTTGCAACACAGTCGTGGGTGTACAGGGGTATAGTAGGGGGCTGAGGACACATCCTTTGGGATTTCAGTGTTGAATGTTATCATGGAAGAGAAACACTTACCTATTTTCACTGATTGTGTACTGTGGGTCAGAAAGCTGAGGATCCAATTTCAGAGGGCGGAGCCAAGACTAAGGTCAGGGAGTTTGGTGATCAGTCTGAAGGAATAATGGTGTTGAAGGTGAACCTATAGTCAATGATCAGGAATCTGATGTGGGTGCCCTTGTTGTCCACATGTTCCAGGGATATGGCACCCGCTATGGACCCATTCCACTGGTAGGAAAATTGTAGGGGATCGAGGCAGGCTGGGAGACTGGAACTGATGTGGGCCATGACTAGACTCTCGACGCATTTCACTCCCCTCAGTCTCCTGCGCTCTAAAGAGGAATGTTCCAGCTTATCCAACCTCTCCCTATGACTCAGACCCTTGAGTCCTGGCAACATCCTTGTAAAGTTTAAGTTTAATACCATCCTTCCTACAGCAAGGTGACCAAAACTGAACACAATGCTGTACTTGGACATATGGACATATTTGGAACTGCAGGTTTTACTCTGCTGCCAATTATTATGCTGCTGTGATATTGCTTTTTATTGTTATTCTGAAATCTTATTATTCATTGAATCCTCTGACGGTAATCCCCTCCAGTTAACGTTCTCCTGACTGCGTGAATTTGAATCAATCTATTTTGTTTGGACTGATATTTTGAGGCCGCTGTATATCAGAGAACAGGAAGAGATGATGGATGACTGTGCAGTGTGTGTCCTTTACTGGACCAGCTTGTCTCTCCGGCACCTGAAGCTTTTATTGTGGACCAGAGTACCTCAGAATCGTTACATGACAGAAGGAAGCTATTTAGCTCATTGTAGGTCCATGCACATAGAACATTACAGCTCAGTACCCACAACATCCTTCAGCACTGCCGACAGATCCACCGACCTTACTGACAACCGTAAATTTACTAACTCATCCTTCTATACCCTCATTTAGGTCATTTTCAAAAGGACAAACAACAGTCACTCTAAAGCAGATCCTTGCAGTATACCACTAGTGACTGAAATCCAGGATGAACATTCCCCATCAACTACCACCTTCTGACTGCTTTCAGCTAGCCGATTTGTGATCCAAACGCTAAATCACCCACAATTCCACGTCTCCATATTTTCTGGGAGATAGTAAGGACTGCAGATGTTTGAGATCAGGGTCGAGAGTGTGGCGCTGGAAACGCACAGCAGGTCAGGCAACATCCGAGGAGCGAGGAGAAAATGAAGACTGCAGATGCTGCAGACCATAAAACTGATTCTCGATGAAGGGCTTACAAGAGAAACATCAACTTGCATGCATCTTGGATGCTACCTCATCTGTTCTGCTTTTCAAACACCACACTCTCCATATTTTCTTCAATAGCCGACCATGGGGGACCTTATCAAACGCTTCACTGAAATTCACATACCTCACTTTACTCTTATCCACCTGTTTGGTCACCTTCTCAATGAACTCGGTAAGATTTGTGAGGCATGACATACCCTTCACAAAACCTTGTTGACTATTCCGAATCAAATGTTTCCTTTCCAGATGATAGTAAATCCTATCTCTTATAATCCTTTCCAACACTTTACCCACAACCAAAGTAAGACAGGTATATAATTACCAGGGTTGTCTCTTCTCCATTTCTTGAACAAAGGGACAACATTTGCTGTCCTCCAGTCTTCTGGCACTCTTCCTGTAGACAATGGCGATGTAAAAATCCGAACAGTTGGTTGCGTAAACTCCTCCCTAACTTCTCAGAGAATCCTAGGATAAATCCCATCTGGCCCAGGGGACATATCTATTTTCACACTCTCCAGAACTGCTAACATCTCGACGTTACGAACTTCAATCCCGTCTAGACTAATAGCCTGTTTCTCAGTATTGGCCTTGACAGCATTTTCTTTTTCCAATGTGAATCCTGATTCAAATATTAATTTACAGCCTGTCCTATCTCCTCAGACTCCACACACAACTTAACACTACTGTGTTTGATTGTCACTAATCTTCATTTGGTGATTCTTTTATTCGTGACATGCTGATAGAAAGCTTGAGGGTTTTCCACGATCCTACTTGCCAAAGACTTGTCATGCTCTATCCTGGCTATTCTTAGCTTTTTTAAAAAGTCCTTCCAGGCTAACTTGTAACTCTCAAGCATCTGAACTGAGCCTTCATGTTTCATCTTTACATAAGCCACCTTCTTCCTCTTGACAAGAGATTCAACTGCTTCAGTAAACCACAGCAGCCTCACTCAACCATTTTCTCCTTTCCTGGCAGGTATAAAATTATCAAGGTCACACAGTAGCTGTTGTTTGAAAAAGCTCCACACTTAAATTGTACCTATCCTCTGCAGTTTCCTTCCCCATCCTATGCATCCTAAAACCTTTCCTAATCGCATCATAATTACCTTTCCCCCAGCTATAACTCTTGTCCTGCAGTATACACCTGTCCCTTTCCATCGCTAAGGTAAACATAACTGAATTGTAGTCACTATCAGCAAAGTGTTCACCTACCTCCAAATCTAACACCTGGTCTGGTTCATTACTCAGTACCAAAGCCAATTTGGCCTCGGCCCTTGTTGGCCTATCAACATAATGTGTCAGGAAACCATTCTGCACACATTGGACAAACACTGACCCATATAAAGTATTTCTACTGTACCATTTCGAATCAATATTTGGAAAGTTAAATTCTTCCATAACAACTACTCTGTTATTTTCGCTCCTATTCAGTATCATCTTTTTAATCCTTTCCTCTACATCTCTGGAACATTTCAGACGGCAATAGAGAACTTTCAGCAGAGTGACCTCTCCGTTTTTGTTTCTAACCTCTTACCATACGACCTCACGAGACGAGTCCTTATCAAGCATCCTTTATACCAACGTAATGCTGTCTTTGATTTTCAATGCCACGCTAACCTCCCCCACCCCAACCACCACCCCCTCCCCACTGTTAGTACTTTCCTTTTTTTCAATGAAGCATCTAAACCTCGGACCCTACAAGGATCAGTCCTGTCCCTGCTCTATCCATTTCTCAAAAATGGCCAAAACATCAAGCTGTACAACAGCACAATTTGGAAACAGGGATGTTAAACGAGGGTGAGTTGGATAGATCAGAAGACAGCATGAGGGGAGATAGACAGGAACGAACAGAAAATGGAAGTTTTATTTAGAAATTCTCACGGACTGCAAGGCCTTTATCTATTGTCATACCGTTTGAGCACTGTGCGGATACTGGCTGTGGTCCCAGAGCATTTATCGCCAATAATATCACAGAGCTGAGTTGCTGACAGTTAAACAGAGTCCAAAAGGCCAAGTGATTTTTTTTATTTTTCTACAGTGAGAAGGTGATTTAATTTAAATAGACTGGGTGAACAGCAGCAGGAACTGAGAACCCCCTCAATACTGAGATAATGCGCCAGAGAATCTCAATGAGGTGGATCAATGACAGAGGGGAAATCAGCATCTCAGCTGTGGGCCAAATAATGATTGAGAAAGATTGCACACCACTTCCGTGGTTTTCTAATGCACATTTCAATTTATGTAGCTCAATATCACGAGTGTATCTTATTTCTTCGTACTTCCCATAGTTTAGTACGGACGGAAAATCATTTTGTCCCCGTATTTTGTGTTCAATAAACAGAACTAATACGGTGATAAAGTCCATGTTTTTTTAACTTGGTTTACATGATTGGACCCATCAGTTGGTCAGCAGGTTGGAGGAATTGTTGAAGGCCTTCCAGCACTCAGGTAGCTGAAGGGCCTCTTCCCAGTGTGGACCCGCCAGTGCTTCAGCAGGGAGGAATTGCTGAAGGCCTTCCCACACTTGGGGGAGAGGCCTTTCAGCTGTCCCAAGTGCAGGAAGGCCTTCAGCATTTCCTCCACCCTGAAGCACTGGTGGGTCCACACGGTGGAAGACTTAACAGACTCTGAGAACGTTCCTCTCACTCCACGCTACTCCCCATTTCGATTGAGAGAGAGAGAACCAGTCTTTAACTAAACTCTTCCAACATTTACACAGTGCATTTGGTGTGTGATCATACTTCACGTTATCCACCATCGCGACAGGAGCCACAATACCTTCATTCTAAAACAGATAACCATTCCCACCAGCTTCTGATCCCCACAGAGAACATGGGTCTGTCTTCCTGGAGATGGAAGATGCCTCATTGAGGCTTGGCACAAAACATTTGGCTTCCTTCCTCACTGCCGGCAAAAAACGTTAAAGAATCATTTGTTCCACAGGCAATGGAGCCACGAGGAACATTGTGAGCAGTCTATGAGTGCAGTCTCTGCTCCGTTCGTTTTCCAGGTTGGAGCATCAATGACACCCTCCTATTCCTGTGTAAGTGTCTCGAGGGGTGAATGGTCTCCTCCTGGTTCCATAGAACAGGTTTAGGGGTCTTACTGGACTCTGCCTGTTCCTGTTTAACAGTTCAATGTGCTGACCAGATGCCTCCTCTTCCTGTGGAACAGGCAGGAGGATTGAATGGGCTGTCCCTCTTCTTGATCAGTCATTTCGATGGGCTGAATAGTTTCCACATATCCGGATGTAACCAGCTTGAGGTGCTGAATGAGCTCCTCTTTTAATTGTGGAAATGTGCAGTGCCTGGCCTTTCTGTTACATGAAAGTTACTGGCACTTTAACAGCATGAACGTGAATGTTGTTTGGGTCTTGCTGAATATGGACACAGACCGGTTCAGGAGCTGAGTGGGGACAAAATGTTCTGAATATTATGTGATCTTCAGTGATCACTCCGCTTCTGATCTTGGGATAGATGGGGGGCGCCGGGAATGGGGGCACATAGACGATGACGAAGGAGCTGAAGATGTTTGTGCTGAGAAAGTTAATCTGAGGATCTCCTGAAGAGATGTCCCGGGACTGAGAGGATTGTCGGCCACTGACCACAAACATCTTCCTTTGTGCTCTGAAAGACCCCAACCAGTGAGGAGGTTAGACCTGATTCTCATTAAGCTCAAAAAACTAGGTGGTCCCGATGACATCCTCAGTCAACTACTGCCTTGATATCAAGGCCATTCACTCTTTCTTGAGCCCCTGTGTTCACCTCTTGTTCAAATCAATAGGTGACGGTGTATGTGCAGAGTGTTTTCCTCTCACAGAGGGTACTCAATGTCAGGAATTATCTGGACTAGAGAGTTAGGGGAGCTACATCGCTGAAAGTATTTATAGAGGTAGTACATGAATCGTTGACCTGTCAGAGAGCTGAGGACTGTGAAGAACTGGGCATTAAGGAGGAGTTAATGCTAACAGTAGATCAGCCATGATCGTATACAATGACTTGATCGTCCGAATTACCTATTCCTGTTCCTTATGTTTTCATTTTCTGTAATTTCAAAGTAAACGTCTGTAATTTTCCTGGATGTACTGTTATTGTATGTTGTAATCAGAGCTAGCAAAGCATTTTTGTGAGTGAGGTATGGAGCTTTATTCATAACGAATCCTGGTCTAGACCAAGACCAATAAATGAAGCCCAAGTTGCAGTGAGGGAGCACTCTGTAAACAGACCAGTGGCGTCTTTCAAAACCAACCTGGATTTCCAAATAACATTTTCCAATCTGTGCGTGACAGTTGTGAGGGATTATTTGAGATCCTGTGTTACTGTGGACCAGGTATTTGGAGCAAGTGGCCCCCATCTGCACCTTGCAGGAGCTGTGAGAGGCTGAATGCACCATAGTAACCCGGGACTGTGGAGCAAGAGTGGGTCATCAGACACTTTGTCATGGCTCTACCATGCACTATGATCTGATTAAGGTCTCAGTAGCACTTTTCTATCAGTGTACCATTTCCCTACATTCATTTGTCTTTCAAATGTCTTACATAGATAATTCTGAACAAATGGAAATATCCAGGCATCACAATCTTCTGTGGAAGGGAATTCACACCTTAACAACCCTTTGTGAATCTCTTGTTCGTGTTCTGACGAATGTTGGAGGGTCACTCATGTCTTTTCCCACTCCTCTATTGGTGAAAGCAAATTTTAAATGTAACCAGTTGAGTGTTGTGTCCAATGATATAGGTATCGGACTGGGTAATTTTCTGGAAAAATCAGAGACACAGAAAGTTGAACTGTGAACAAGTGGTAAAATGATAGAGTGTCCCAAACATGTTTCTGACTTCGAACTTATTCTGCTCACACAAATGTCTGGGAAAGCGGATTTCTTCCCAGAACAGTTGGATTTGACTGAATTCCCTTTGTTTTGAGCTGTACAGAGATTCCTATGAATCCTCATCAGGAATCCTCCGCGAGTGGTAAAGATGACTCAGGATTTTTGTGCTCTTACACCTTGTTCTCAGGCAGAACAAAGTAAGAGAGAGAGAGAGAGAGACCAATTGGGTGCGGCTTCTGAAGCAAGTAATATTTTTCTCCGTCTCTGTGCGGAAAAATACAAGAATGTCAACTGAACACCAAACTGGACCATGTGCACTCTCCATGTACATTCTCTGGAATGGATGATAATAGACTGTATGCATTATACAGCATTATTGCTGTTGTTGTGAACAGTGCCTTTCATTAGCAAAAGAAAATAATGTGCCCGTTTTATGATTTGATGAGATGCTTATATGCATCTGAGTAATTTTTTAAAATGGGTCGGTATCTTCATAATATTTGTGTTAATACCAATGCATCTCATTCAAAAGATTATTATCTAGCTTTCGTCTTCTTAACAAGAGAAAATATGTAGCCAGCTGAAAGACTTCTCTGAAAATCATGGTTCAGTAAGATTTTTCATCTAAGATCTAAACAGATAATCCCCGATAACAAAAGACCTTCATTTCAGGAATGAGTAAAGGAAAGCATCTTTAAACATCTTTGAAAGGAATTGTATCCGTTTTTTTTAGTTTAGAGGATCAGAACTGCACCCAATGTATCTGATGTGGTCTCAGCAATGCCCTGTACAGATACAGTGAAATATTCCTAATTAAACCCAATACCCGTTGCCACAAACAGCATCATTCCACTTACCTTCTGAATCACTTGCTGCATCTGCAGACAGACTTCATATGATTCATGTACCAAGATTATGAAAAACATCTGCATCACAGAGTTCTGCAATCTCTCTCCATTTAAATTGTTCCCGACTGCAATAGACAACTCACAATATATTATTTCTGCTGAGGGTACGCTCACTAACCTTCCCTGTCTACATCAAAATGCAGATTCACTCCCTCCATTTGAAGATCTATTGAATGATCATTTTGGTGTACGAGGTAGTTCAGCTTTGATCCATTCAGTCCCTTCATCCAGATATTTTACATAGATTATTGATCATTGATGACCCTACAGTGATCGCTGAGTCAAAACTAGTTACAGTTTTGTTTAAAAAGATCATATATCACTACTATCTACTTCCTGTTAGTGACAGCATCTCTGTTCCTGTGCAGCAGTTCAGGCGGGTTGAATGGCCTCGTCCTGGGCTGTGTAATGTACTCAACGAGCTGAATTACTTCATCCTATATTCCTGTGTAATTCTTTGGAGGGGCAGAATGGTCTCCTCCCGTCTAATTGTAACGATCCAGTCAGGCTGAATGGGATAGTCTGTAATCGCACTCAGTGGTGGATTGAGGGAACAACACATGGGGTAGGGACAGCAGTATATATCTGTAACTGCATCGAGTGGTGGATTGAGGGAACAACACATGGGGTAGGGAGGGACAGCAGTATATCTCTGTAACGGCCGGGAGCGTGGATTGAGGGAACAACACATTGGAAAGGTGCAGCAGTTGGCCGTTTAGCGGCACCATTCAGAATGGTCATGGCTGATCCGAGTGTGTCTGACCATCCGTCTCCTGTCTGTTCCCAATAAACTTTGACTCTCCTGTCCAGCAAAGCTCAGTCAAGCTCAAACTAAAATACCTGAATTTACCGAGTCTTCACTGCTCCCTGAGGATGAAGACACCACAGATCGCACAACAGTAAACGGAAAGGGACATCCTTCTTTCATTGTGGGATACATTTTTTTTAAAACTGTGTCAACCTGATATCAAATCACTGCCCCTTTTCAGATATAGTGGTACAATAACTAGGAATAGACATTTACCATTCTGCCATCCAATCTTTTCCCACATTACCACTGACTGATTCCAATCAAATATGCTGCTGCTGCTGTCTCAGGAAGAGAATACCAAATAGCATAACACCACACGAGCATTAAAAAAGGAGCAGAATTAGACCATTTGGCCTATCGAGTCTGATATACCTTAAAGTCATTTCTATAATGTTCCTCAACATCATTCTCTTACCTTCTCCCAGAATCCTTGATCTCCTTATAAATCAGAAACTAATTTATTTGTGTCTTAATGGCGCTCATGTCTGTGTCTTAATGTGTACTTAAGTGTATGTTTGTCCATGTACTTGTTACTTTTCTATTTGTGTGACTAAGTCTGTCTGTCTTTATATCAGCCTGTGTGTTTCTATCTGTGTTTGTGTCCATTTGTGTGTGACTGTTTATGTCTTTGTGTGCTTCTCCGTGTGTGCATGCTTATCTCCTTGTATGCATTGTGCATGTTAGTATATTGGGGTATTTACCAATACGTCTGTGTATTTAAATACCTGCATCTCTGTGCAATGGGGCATCTGTTCATCTGCGAGTGAGAGAGATGAGGTTGGAACTGACAGTAGGTTTGAATTGAGAATTGCTCTTTACTAAATACTGCTCCTTATTCGGTTGGTGGGACATGGATGTTTCCGAATCTCCACCCAAGGCCTCCTGGTCCTCTCCAGCTCTCTCCAGGATCCTCCCACATATCAGGGTAGGGGTATGAGGGAACGGATATCTGGCACTCCACCACCTGGTGTGGCCCTTTCTGTCCTATTCCAGGCTGTTTCTCCTGGAATGGGAGAAAGGGAAGGAATGAGTGTGGGTGGAAGTGGATGGACCTGTTGTTAGTGCTGGACTAGGTGAGGTGTGACATGGAGCCGGAGGGAGTCTGCCCATAGTGTTGTATCCATGTCGTGCTATTAGTGTGTGGGACTATTACATCAGGGACAGAAAATGTGAGGGATGGAAGGTGCTGAATTCAACAGTGAGAGTGGTCGTACTTGAGCATTTTTGGAGTGTGAGTCTTGGTCGAGGGTCGGTGCAAAAAGAGACATACAGTGAGTGTGAGGGAGCAGTGAGAATATACGGTGACACTTATCCTGACAGAGCGGAATGGATATTGATGCTTGTCCTGTATTGCTGGACCTGTCTTCAGATCTCAGCATCGAGGTGAGCCTCCCCGAATGTCTTATTCAAGTCTATCACTAATAACGACACAGGCTCTGTCCCTCAGATTCCACAGAATGAGTTTGAGTGGGTCTTACAAATAGCAAGCAGAAACAAACTTGTTGTGTTATATATCTGAACCAAAACTGTCACGCAAATATTTTACATCATATGCTCTGGAAAATATATATGCAACTATACTCAAAGGGAAGCTATCACATACTGATATTATCGCTGGGCTCTTAACCCAGAGACCCAGGTAATGTTCTGGGGACATGGTTTCAAATCCTGCCATGGCAGATTGTGGAATTTGAATTCAATATGTATCTGGGATCAAGGGTTTATGATGATCAGGAATCCATTCCTGATTGTTGGAAAATCTCATCTGGTTCACTAGTATCCTTTAGGGAAGGAAACGGCTGTTCTTATCTGGTCTGGCCTGCATGTCACTCCAGATCCAAGGCAACGCTGTTGACTCTTAACTGCGCTCTGGTATGGCCAGTAAATGCTGGTTATCGAGCTAAGCCCTCATCCTGTGAACGAGTAACAAATACTCGTGGATCCTGCAGTAATAATGGGTGGTGTCAAGTTGCATCGAAACTGAGTTAACTAAGTGACTGCTAATGTTGTGAAAAATAAATTCCTTAAGTGTATATCAGGTAGGTTGGAGAGTATGTTGTGAACCAAACTAGAGAGCAGATTATTTTGGATTTGGTGTTGTGTGATACTGATTAAGGATGATCAGCCATGATCATATTGAATGGTGGTGCAGGCTCGAAGGGCAGAATGGCCTACTCCTGCACCTATTGTTTATTATCTATTGTGTGGTCGGAAAGACTAATTACTAACCTTGCTCTGAAGCAGCTTTGGAGGAATAGTGACATTAATATGTTGTATTTTACACGGTGTCTGTATTCAATGTGGAATGTTTGAACATTCTGGTCAAACACCATGGAAGCCCAGAGGTTAGAGGGTCAAGTTCACTCCAGTGAATTGGGAAAGTACAATATAACATTCAGTAGGAGAACAATGGTTGTTAGACCCATATAGTCTTACCGCACGGAGACAGGCCATTCGGCCCTTACTGGTCCATTGCGAACAAAATATCCATTCACACTAACCCCATTTCCCTGTATATTTCTAATCCTTTCCTACCTGTGTATTTGTCCAAATGTATTTTAAATTTTGTGAATGTACCCGCCTCAACTACTTCTGCTGTCAGCTCATCCCATATGCATACCACCCTGTGTGTAAAAGAAATTGCCCCTCAAGTTCCCTTTTACTCTTTCCCCTCTGACCTTAAATTGATGCCCTCTAGTCCGTGACTGTCCAATCCTGGGGGAAAAAAGACTCTATCCATGTCTCCCGTGACCTTATACACTACTATCAGATCCCCCTCAGCCTCATACATTCTAAAGTAAAAACTCCTAGCTTATTCAACCTCTCACTATAACTCAGACCATTGAGTCTTGGCAACATTCTTCGTAAATTTCTTCTGCACTCTTTCCAGTTTAATAACATCCTTTCACGAGCAAAGTGAACAAAATTGAACATGACGCTACAAGTATGGACTCGCCAACATCTTGTATAACTGCAACATAACTCCCTAATTTCGATACTCAGTGCTCTAACTGATGAAGGGCAGTGAGTCAAAAGCCTTTTTCAGTGCCTTGTCTACCTGGCACTCCACTTACAGAAAATCGTGCACCTGAATTCCCAAGGTCACTCTGTTCCACTGCACTCCTTAAAGTCCTGTCATTCGCCATGAAACTCCAGCTTTCTAAAATGCAAGAACTTACACTTATCTGAATTAAACTCAAATTTCCATTTCTCTGCCCAATTCTCCACCTGATCAAGGTACTGCTGCAATTTCTGAGATTTCTGATAACCTTCCTCACTGTCCACGACACCACGTATTTTTTTGTCACCTTGAAACTTACAAATTATACCTGTACATTCTCATCTAAATCATAGACATGTGTAATATATGAATGTATGGTCCCAGCACCGACCCTGAGGCATTCCACTCGTCACCGGCCTCGAGTCTGACAAGCATCCTTTCACGATTGCCCTCTTGTTCCTATCATCAAGCTAATTTTGGACATAATTTGACAACTCCCCCTCAATTCCATGTGATCTAACCTTCCAGAGCAGCGTACCATGTGGAACCTTATTGAAGGCCTTACTGAAATCTATATATACATCCATGCCCTTGCCAAAGTTACTGGTCACTTCATCAATGCAGTCCAACAAACATGTGAGCCATAATCCTCCATTCACAAGGCCCTGTCTTTCCAAATGCACCTCAGAATATTGTCAAGTAACTTACCTGCTACATATTTTAGGTTTACTGGTCTATAGTTCCCCGGTTTTTATTTATAGCCCTTCTTGAATAACAGCACAGCATTCACTACCCTCCAGTCCTCCAGGACCTTACCCATTGACGACCGATGATGCAACAGTAACAACCAGGGCCCCCGCTATTTCTTTCCTGTCCTCCTGCAGTGTTCCTGAATATATATGTTCAGGACCAGGAGATTGATAGAAATACTACAAAGTCTGAAAAATATGTCTATTTATTTCAGGAAAAACACCCAAGAGTGAGAAAGTGAGTTAACAATGATTATCATAATAAATTAAAGATTACACGAATCACAGGAAGTAACTTCAGAAGAATTCCAGACATTGTGGAATCCTGAGAATTCTCAGAAAATTAAGATCCAGAAAAGAAGGGCCATGAAACGGGTAAAGAAATCAAAAAGCGAACATGCATGCAGACAAACAGGAACACAAAGACTGCATAAATCTATGGTCTATATTTCAAAGGAAAGCGAAAAGCAAAGTCAAATGTGGAAATCTGCAATCAGGAGAGACGAGCTTATTATGGATAACAGGGAAATGGCCAAGCAAATAACCAGTTACTTTCTATCTGTCTTCATGGAGGAAGATCCAGAAAATCACCCAGAAATACAACGTCATTATATAGGACTTGTGGATCGAAAGACATAAAGTCAATTTATATCAGTAACAAGGCTCTACTTGAACATGCAGCTGGATTGAGCATTGCTAACCTTGACAAACTAGATGTACTTCATATCAAAATCTTCAGAAATAAACCACTAATTGAAGTATTAATTGCACTGTCGATGACTGTGTTCTATTACCCAGTGCATTCTGCATCGTCTGGATCCAAGCACTATGGATGTACGGTAGTGATCCCAGCATCTACAAAGGGAAGAAGAGATAGTGTGGAGAACTGCAGACCAATTAACTTGACATTTGTGGGGATACTGTTGGAGTCTATTATATAGGATGTGATATTCGTTATTTAGAAATTAACAGCAACATTGGAGAGAATCAGTATGTATTTCTGAAAGGGAAATCACACTTGACAAGCTTTGGAATTGTTTGAAGTTGATTCTTACAGCATCGATCATGGGGAACCAGTACAATTGGCATATTTTAGATTATCAGAAGACTTTCTGTAAGAACTCACACAATGAGTTTGTAAATGCAATGAATGTGAAGGGTATTTGGAGGAATATATGCAAGTGGTAAGTTAAAGTTTGGATTGCATTGCTTTAAGGGAGTCAGAATATAGATGTAAAGACATGTTGAAGCATTTTAACCGCATGTTGGTGAAACTGTACCTGGTATATTGAGGACAGTTTTGGTCACCAAATCTGAGAAAGAATGTACTGACCACAGAGGAAGTTCAATGGACATTCTCCAGATTAATCCCTCAATTGGCGACATTGCGTGATGAGGAAACTCGACCTGTGTTCTCTAGAGTTTCAAAGAATGAGAGATGGGTCACTGTGAAATGTATAAAATTCACAAAACATGTGACAAGTTGAAAATTAACAGGATGTTTCTCCGGCTGCCTAATCCACATTCAAGTGAAATAATGGCAGGATAAAGGACAGACCATTTAAGACTGCAATAAGGAGGAAATTCTGCACGCGTAGGGGACTAACTAACACAGGGGCATGGAAACGTGCTGGCAGGACAAGATTAGGGAGAATTCCCAATTATTCTACAAGTGTGTCCAGTGGAACAGAATAACCAGGGAACAGGTAGGTCTCATTAGTGACTTGCCAAATTGCATCAAAATGAAGTTTAGTGGTAGGAGACACAAGGTGGTGGTTGACTCCTTGTGTGACTGGAGGCCAGTATCCAATGGTATACCACAGGGATCAGTGCTGTATCTCTTATCGTTTGTGATTCGGAGGTGCTGGTGTTGGACTGGGTGGACATTGCTGTAAATCTCATAACACCAGGTTCGAGTCCAACAGGTTTATTCTGTGGCACTACCTTTCTAAATGCTGCTTCTTCATCAAAGTGCACAATCACCTGATCAAGAAGTAGCGCTTTGAAAGCTAGTGTCTCCGAATAAATCTGTTGGACTCTAATCTGATGTTGTGTGATTTTCAACTTTAATATTTGTGGTACTCATAAATGAAGTAACTGTGAATATGGACGAGGGGTGGGGAGTGTGATAAGTAAGTTTGTGTTTGATACACAGATTGGCCGTTGGCTGGCAGTGAGGAGGAAGGCCTTAAGTAACGGGAAGATACAGATGGAATGGTCAGCTGGGGAGATCAATGGCAGATGGAATGTTACCATGATAAATATGAGGTGATACACTTTGGAAGAAGGAGAGGACTCAATGAATGGGAGCACACGAGAAAGGTCAGAGGGTGCTTCTCCACACATCCCTGAATGTGATGGACAGGTTCATACACAATTTGGGAAAGCATAGAGGACTGTAAACATAACCTTGATTCATTGAGGCTCAGATTATAAGAGCTATGCGGAACTTTGGTGACGCCAAGATGGAATACTGTGTGTAGTTCTGGCAACCATATTACAGGAAGGATGTGACTGCACGGGAGGGTTTGAAGAAGAGATTCACCAGGATGTTCCCTGGGATTGAGCATATCAGCTATAGAGAGAGGCTGGATAAACTTGAGTTGTTTAGTTTGGAAGAGAGGAGGCTGAGGGGGACGTATTCAAAAGCATAGGATTACGAGGAGCATGGACAGCAGCTGTTGCTTTTAGTCAAAGGGGCACACTATTAAAGTGAAGAGTTTGCGGTTTAGTGAGGATTTGAGGATTGCTTTTCAGCCAGTGTGTATTGGGGTCTGAAGTGCACTTCTTGAGAGGGGAGATGGCATGACAAACTCAAAATCATTTGAAAATACACGGTTGTGCACTTGAAGTGCCTTAAGATGCACGGCTAGGCGTATTGTGTCGGAAAGTGGGCCTTATGTAAACCATGCTGTATTTCTGATAGTACAGAGTCTTTGCTTCTGTGATTGTTTGGCTGTAGAAGGCCAATCAGTGAGTACCTTAAAATTGGAATTGATAGGTTTCTGAAGAATGTCTTAACAAAGTTTATAAAACAGAACTTATGATATTTTCTGAAAATATGTTAATGGCAAAATTAAAAGAAAGAAATGTGCAGCTTTCTTACAGTTTGATGTCAGATAATTGAGGACCAGGAAATGGTAGAACTATGGAACAAAAGTTTCAGTCATGCCTTCACAGAGGAAAACAAAATAAAAAAGAAAACTTCCTGGCAATACGAGGGATCTTTAGTCTGGTGAGAAAAAGGGAATAGAATGAAATTAGCAACTAAACAGTTTAGAGAAAGTATCGGAATGAAATTAATGGACATAGGCAAAGCCAACAGAGATTTATGAAATGGGAATCATATTTGAGAAAGTGGCTTTTAGCAACATTATGGAGAAGGTATCAATGTAATACGAGTGGAATCTCAGAAAGATTTTTGATAAAGCCCCAAGCCTATTGTGCAAATTCGAATCCTGTGGGACTGGGTCTAACGTATGGTCATGGTTTTAGAATGGGAGAGCTGGCAGGAAACACTGCGCAGGAATAAAACATTATTTTTTAAAATGGAAGTCTAGGAGGATATAGCAATGTTCGTGTCTTGGGCCCCAGCTATTCCCAATACGCATCATATATTTGGTTGACGGGCTCAAATGCAATATTCCCAAGTCTGCTGACAGCACTAAACAATGTCAGCATGTGAGTTGGCGAGGAAGATGTAAAAATGCTCCAAAGTGACTGAGACAAGTGAAATTACTGGGAAAATATGTGGCAGATGGAGATCAATTGGGAGAGATGTGATGTTGTGTACTTTGATGGGAACAATAGAATGGCAGCCTCTCATTTGAAAAGGGAATGGTTGAAAAATGTTGTTCTACAAAGGAACTTAAGCTGCATTTTCATTTATTTCTGCACAGCCCTCTGAGTACATGCAGGACAGTGAGTCTGAAGCCAGAAGTCAATACTGGGAATGGCATTGACACGCTGACCAGTGCATATAGACCCAGCAAGTGGGGAGCTGTAACATTGAAGGATGACGTTGTACCAGTCACTAAAGCAATATTGCTGGAGCAGAAAGCAGGTAGACAGATAAATGATGTATTTCACCTTCATTCCAGGGGAATTGAGTGCAGGACTAAGAGTAGCTTACTGCAGCTGTACAGGGCCTTGGTGAGACCCCATCTCGAACATTGTACAGTATTGTGTGCAGTTTTGGCCTCCTTACCCAATAAAGGACAAAGCTGACATTGAGGGAGAGCAGCGAAGGATGACCAGACTGATCTCTGGGATGACAGGCTTGTTGTGGGAGCAGAGTTTTGGGCAACTGGATCTGTATTCCATGGGATTTAGGAAAATGAGTGGTGATCACAGTGAAATATATAAAACTCTGACAGGGTGCGACAGATTGGAAGCTGGCTTGGATGCCTCAGACAAGGGGCCACAACATTAAGTACAGAGAGTCCACTTTGCATTGAGATGAGAATAAATGTCTTCACTCAGAGACTGGCGAACCAGGAGTACTTTCTCCCAGCTCGGGCTGTGGAAACCTAGGCACTGAATATAAATAAGGATTTCTGGAAATTAAAAGGATAGCGGAGTATCGTGTGAAGATAGAAGATCAGCTATCAATCCAGGTTATTCTCCAATAACTCAGTAGCTGTGTTCCTGTACAACACCGTGTTTTGCAAAATCGTGCAATATTCATCATGGGGTCTCTGGGAAAAAGAGGGTAAGGGGCGAACCCCAAAAATATTAGTCAAGCCAAAAACTTAATTTCGTCTAGCACACATACTAGCACAGTCGAAATAAATCTTTAAGTCCCATATTGTAATAAAACAGTGCTGTAAATGTAACACTTTCAAAATACTGGTCACTGACTACAGCAGTGTACCTTTCACCACACTCTTCACCAGAATGTGCATGGGGCTGACTGACCACGTGATTCCGGTGGGGAAACTCCAGTTCTCCTCAAGAATCTCCCCACAGTTTGAAATAAAGTTCTTTCTATGTGGATACTACAATTCCCTGTCTCAGGCTGAGTTTCAAGGCTTCCAGAGCGGATTGCAATCCCGTTTTAGCTGGACACATTGATTGTACATTTTGCAGACAGACGATCCTGAGTCTGGGTTTTGCTGTTCAGTTGGTTCCCGGCAAGGAATTGCGTCACAATGAACGGGAGTTCACTTTATGGAAAAAGGTTCACGAATTACATTGCAACCAAATTGTATTTAATCAGCACGCGTTATCTGAGAACTGTCTGTATATTGAATGGAGGAGCAAAATTGATGGGCTGAAGGGACTACAGCAGTTCTCACTTTATATTTCACAATGTTTAAACATATTAAGGGATATGAATATTGTATGGGTAAAACTGCATTAAGGAGATGTTCGACCATTAACTTGCACAGAGAAAGCTCGATGTGTTGTGTGACGTACTCATTTCCCGAAGTTCCTGTACAGTTTGTGGGAAAGCTCAGTCAGTGTCGTCACAAACCGTCAGACGTTAGGAAGGAGGTCTCTGCAGGGTCAGCAGGACTATGTTTCCCGTTCCCTTTTCCAACACCAAAGTTAGAGCCAGGTGTTTTCTCCGGGTATATCCTTTAAGAGTTCAGAGCAGTTGATACAATTGAGTGCCTTGCTTGGCCGTTTCAGGGACTATTGAAGAGTTTATCACATGTCTGTGCGTCTGGAGTCACTTTTAGGCCAGACCAGGAAAGCATGGGAGATTCACTTCCTGAAAGTACGTTGGGGATGGAAATCGATGTTTACAATCAACATTGGACACAAGATCACTATTACTGACACCAGATTTTAGATCTTGATATGTTAATAATTGTTTTTATCTTCCACCAGCTGCCCAAGCATGAGCCTGGTCTTTATTAGTAATCCAATGACAATTCCACAACAGCACCATCTCCACATGGAGACCTATCTGAAACTACACTGAGCAGGTTATTTCTGTGCTACTTGACAGCTCTGTCAAATAGAACTCCCACCAATGTGACTGTCGTGATGGGACTGATGGGGTGGTAATTGGTCAGATTGTATTTATTCCCCTCTTAGGAAACTGGACATAGCTGAGTAATTTTCCACATTGCCAGGGAGATGTCAGAGTTGGAGCTGGAATGAAACAGCTTCCCCAGTGACACGGCTTATTGTGCAGCACAAGTCTTCAGTCCCATTGCAGGAATGGTGTCAGGGCCCATTGCCTTTGTTGTATCTACTGTGTTCAGCGGTTTCTTCATGTCACGTGCAGCGGATCGAAATGGTTGAAGACTGGCATCTGTGATTCTGTGGGCATCATGATAGGGTAAGTTGGAAGATCCACTCAACACGTCTGGCTGAGGATAGTGCAGACACCACATACTTGACTTTTACACTGATGTACAGGACTGATCCATTATTTAGGATGGGCATATTTGTGGAGTCCTCTCCTCCAGTACGTTGTTTAATGGTCCATCGACATTTATGCTTGCATTTGGCAGGATGGCAGTGCTTCGATCTGATTTGTTACTCGTGGTATAATTTCTGCCTCTGTACAAGATGCTAGTTCTGCTGTTTCCAGAGTAACCAGCCAATTGCGGTAGCTTTAATGGGTTGTCATCAGGTAAAGGTACACATGGTACTGACCCTGGCATGTTCACCCACACTCGTCACTTTACTATAGATCAGCTTGAGGGTAATGGTGCACTGAGGGAATATCCTGAGGGAAAGGTTACAGATTGTCATTGAATACAATTCTGCTTCTGCTGTTGCTGCTGTGACCTACAGCATCGGATGATAACCCAGTTTAATCTGCAATATCTACAATTCAATTCTACTGACTGTCCCCCATTTAACACCAAGACCCATTCACCCAACTGCCCTGTATTCAGTGACCTACTCTGGTTTCTGATGCGGTAACACTTCCATTTTCATATTCTCATTCTGCTGAAATTCTTTCCATGGTGTCACGCTTCCAATTTGTTACTTTAACTCAATCAATTTAAGGTACGAATCTAAATCTTTTCCTTTCAGTAATGCCATCTTCTGTATTTGAAGTGAATGTGTTTCCTTCTGTTTTTCTCCCTGACCATAATTCAGAGCACTACAGTGTCAGTGATGCTAGCCTTATGCAGTTTCAGAGTCAAGGAACTTGTCACGATGTGTTATCGTTCAGTTCCCAGTATACGGCGCTCCATGTTCGACAGGCTGTTTGAGCATCTTTGACATTCACCGTTGGAAATTGTTCAAAAACAGAAATTGCTGATGATGTTGCAGCATCTTCTGGAGTGAATGCAGATATAAACTTGCAGGTCCATTGAAACTTCTACAAAGCTCTCTGTTTCTCCAGCAATTTTGGTATTTTTATTTCCAGTATCGATCGCTATTTTTTAATTGAAAATTTGTTCTGTGCCCCTATTCATTTCTGGAGAAACTCAGCAGGTCTGTCAGCATCTGCAGAGACAGGGAAACAGAATTAGTGTTTCAAGCCTAGTGTGACACTTCTTCAGAACTCAAAATGATTGGAAAATGTGCTTTAAATCCCTAGCCAGAGTTGTGGAATGGGTGACAGGGGAAAGAGGGTGTGGCAAAAGATAAAAGAAGATTCTGTGAAACGGGTTTAAATTAAGATGCGATGGGGAAAGGGGTTCTCTCTATTGAGTGCAAGATAAGGAAGATACAAGCACAGAAGATCATTGGGAGGCCAGGTGGGGGAATATTGACTATATGGTATTATATAGATCTGGCCATAGTGACGTTTTCATTGTCGAGATCATCACCCCCGTTAGACAAATAAATTCAGGTGCGTGACTTGTTATTGGCACTTAATAAGCGTTTCATGCTGCCTCAGTATTGTAACATGGAGAAAAACAAATAATAGTATGAAGTTTTGGCTGTGTATTGTTTTACTGTCATGTTTAATATAATTTCAAATTTGCAGTACTTATCTTTAAATGTTTGTTCTTGAAGTTAGTATCAGATGGAGTGTAGAAGGTTGTCAGCTGACATTATAGAAGTTTATGAAATCAAGAGAGGTATGGATCGGGTGAATAGCCAAGGGCTTTTCCACAGGAGGGGAGAGTTCAACCATAGGAGGCATAGGTTTAAGGTGAAAGGGGGAAGATGTAAAAGGGACGCAGGGGCAGTGTTTTTATACAGAGTGGTACGGGTATAGAATGAGCTTTCAGAGGAAGAGTGGTAGATGCCAATATAGCTATAACATTTAAAACTCATTTGGACAAACATACGAATGGGAAACATTCGTAGAGGCCTATGGGTCAAACCAAAGCAGATGGGGCTAGTTTCGTTTGGAAAACCTGGCCCGCATGGACATTAAGAAAAGCTTCACGCAGTGTCAGTGAGGGTTTGTGAAAGGGAAATTATATTTTGCCCTGTAAGATCATGCAAAGATTTCTGGAGATGCCTGGAAATATAACAAGCGAACTTGATAAAGGGGATCTGGTAGACAAGAGGCTTTTCAGAGATTTTCCGCAGGGTATTACAAAATAAAAGATCTTACTCAAGCCGGAAGCTCGTAGGATGATGGATAATGTATTAACATGTGATGATGACTGGTTAACACATAGAAATCGGTGAGTCAGGATTAATGGATCTTTATGATAAAGGTGTATCTGCTGGATCACCACACATATCAGTCCGATGGCATCAGTTATTGCAATCTATACTGACAGCCTGAAGGAGGGAGCTGAGTGCAATATACATCCGAGTTTATGGATGACACTGAGAATCAAAAGGCTGGCTGTTATTAAATAGAGAGGACATCCAGAAAATGAGGAGTACAAAGTGATTGGAGTCTTCCTGAGTATGAAATATAACGTCAGCATGCTAATGCAGCAAGTAACTAGGTTGGATCATTAACTGGCTTCCAGAGATGAAAGGGTTGAGTTATTCAGAATCTCTATAATGGTGAGGTGATTATTCATTGGAGTTTAACTGAATGAAGAGGGATAGTGCTGAAATATATAAGATACAGTGCGGGCTTGAGAAGGTAGATGTTGAGAAGTTGCTCCCATTCCTGGGCAGAGTGCCGAACTCGAGGATAAAGATACCGAATAAGGAACATCGATTTCAAACTGAGATGCAAAGTGATGCCTTCCCTCAGAAGGTAGTGAATATCTGGAATTCCCTAACCCAGAGAAATGTGGAGAGATACAGGAGTCGGCAAGAAAGTGGAGTTGAGCCCTGGAGTAGATCAGACATGTTCTTATTTTATGACAGGGCTAGCTTGAGGGGGCGAATGACCTACTTCCGTTCCTGTTTATTAATTTCACATGTTACGCTATTGAAAACTAACAGGTTATTTTCCTGGAAGTCGTGTTGCACGATGTTGCATTCAGGGACAGCAGATGATTTGTTTAGGTTAACCGTAGGTCGGGTATGGGGGCTGTACACCCAGCGTATCTAGGTCTGTAACATGACCCACATCTGGAGCAGATGTTAGAGAGAGGGGAAACCTGGAAAGAGAGCTTGGGGGTGGGGGTCGGTTCCTGACCCAGGCTGGATTTTCCAAGTAGTTTTCCAAAAGTACTTTCCAAAACTACATCAGAACATGGGACTGAGGCACATGAGTGGACCATTCTGCCCATTGACACTACTCCACCAGTAAATAAGGTTGTGGTTCATCTCATTGTGTTCCCAGCTGCACTTTGCTCCCGATGCACTATTATCCCTGATTCACCTGTTTGTGGAAAATTATTTTATATTATACCGAAGCCAGCCTCGATATAATATAAAGATTCAGCCATCCCAAACTTCCGGGAAAGAGAATTCCCACTGGAATAAATTCCCACTTAGTGAATTTCTCCAAATTCCTGCTCTGACTGAGGTTGGAGGGTGTCACTGTTTCATTTTTATCCCACTCTTCCACTGCTCCCAACAAATTTAAAATGTAGCTTAAAAATGTATTGCTGGAAAAGCGCAGCAAGTCAGGCAGCATCAAAGGAGCAGGAGAATCGACGTTTTGGGCATGAGCCCTTCTTCAGCAATGAGGAGGGTGTGCCAAGCAGGCTAAGATAAAAGGTAGGGAGAAGGGACGTGGGGGAGGGGCGTTGGGAATACGATAGGTGGAAGGAGGTTAAAGTGAAGGTGATAGGCCGGAGAGGGATGGGGCGGAGAGGTCGGAAAGAAGATTGCAGCTCAAGAAGGCGGTGCTGAGTCTGAGGGACTGAGAAAAGTTGGGGAGAGGGGAAATGAAGAAGCTGGAGGAATCTGCATTCATCCCTCGTGGTTGGAAAGTTTCTAGGTGGAAGATGAGGCGCTCTTCCTCCAGGTGTCGTATTGCTACGGTCTTGCGATGGAGGACGCCAAGGACCTGCATGTCTTTGGCGGAGTGCGAGGGGGAGTTAAAGTGTTCAGCAACGGGGCGGTTGGGTTGGTTGGTGCGGGTGTCAAAGCGGTGTTCTCTGAAACATTCCGCAAGTAGGCGGCCTGTCTCCCCAATGAAAAGGAGGCCACATCGGATGCAGCGGATGCAGTAAATGATGAGTGTGGAGGTGCAGGTGAATTTCTGATGGATATGGAAGGATCCCTTGGGGCCTTTGAGGGAAGTGAGGGGAGAAGTGTGGGCGCATGTTTTGCATTTCTTGCGGTTGCAGGGTAAGGTGCCAGGAGCGGAGGTTGGGTTCGTGGGGGGTGTGGATCTGACGAGGGAGTTGCGGGAGGGACTGGTCGTTCCGGAACGATGATGAGGTGGGGAAGGAAATATATCCTTGGTGGTGGGGTTTGTTTGGAGGTGGCGGAAATGATGAAGGATGATATGATGTATCTGGATGCTGGTGGGGTGTTAGGTGAGGACCAGTGGGGTTCTGTCCTTCTGGCGATTGGAGGGGTGGGGTTCACGGGCGGAGGAGCGGGAAGTGGAGGAGATGCGGTGGAGACCATCGTCAACCACGTCTGGGGGTATATTGCGGTCTTTGAAGAACGAGGCCATCTGGGTTGTTCGGTATTGGAATTGGTCTCCCTGTGAGCAGATGGGGCGGAGACGAAGCAATTAGGTACATGCGATGGCGTTTTTACAGGGGGCAGGGTGGGAAGAGGTGTAATCTAGGTAGCTGTGGGAGTCGGTCTGTTTATAGTCAATGTCTGTGTTGAGTCGGTCGTCTGAGATAGAAATGGAGAGGTCTAGGAAGGGGAGGGAGGGGTCTGAGACGGTCCAGGGACATTTGAGTTCGGGGTGGAAGGTGTTAGTAAAGTGGATGAACTATTCTCCTAGTAAACTTTAAATGTAACCAGGTTGGTGATGTGGCCGATCATAAAGTTCTCAGACTGCGTCAGGTTCAGTGACAGGAACAAGTCAGGCAGATTTCTTTAGTCAGCCACAAATAACTAATAGAACTGTCGGATGTGCATGGTGGATATCTGGTTAGCACTGCTACCTCCCATCATTAAGGATCTGCTTTCCATATAACCTCAGGCGACGCTATGTGTGGAGTTTGAGCATTCTCTCTGCAGTTTTCTGTGTGGGTTTCCTCCCAATGCTCCAATTTCCTCCTACAGTCCAAAGATCCGCAGCTTAGAGTGGATTGGTTTTACTAAATTGCCCATCATTCCCAGGGATATGTAAGTTAGGTAGGTTAGTCATGGGAAATGCAGGGTTACTTGGATAGGGTAGGGGGGCAGGTCCGGTGGATGCTGTTTGGCGGGTCAGTGTGGAGTTGATGGATGGGATGTCTTACTTACACACTGTAGAGATTCTGTGAAAATGACAAGAAATTTAGACTATACCCAGTGGGTATCTATCTGATCCACTCTCATCTAGGTCTTGTATGTTTCAATAAGATCATCTCTCTTTCCAAGTGTGACCTGTTAAATCCTTCATAATATAAGGTACTCATTCCTGGAATGCGTGAAGTGAAACATCTCCGAACTGCTTCTAACGTAATTATATTCTTTCTCAGAGAAGGAGACAAAGAAAAAATAATCTCACACTCAGATCTTGAGTTTTATTTCTTTTTCTCAGTGTTGTGGTTCTTTGTAACTCTCTTCCCCACAGAGCATTGGAGGCAGAGATATTGATTAATTTTGAGGAACAGACAAAAGGTTCATAAATAACAACGGTGTCGAGGATTATCAGGGATTGGCAGTAATATGCGGTATGGGGGTAAATGTAGACAGTGGTACCAAATGACACTGCTCCAGAACATCCAGGAATATAATTCAAAACGAAATGGTAATGTCGATAAAATGTTAAGGGGGAAGCCCAGATGGTGGCGATCTGGAAGGTCTGTTTTACTGGGGTCTGCATCAGGGCACAGGCAAAGTGGTTCTCTAACCCACTCCATCCCTGACAGTTACTTAAAATTCAACAATAAAAGAGCTATAGAATCTTTATTAATCCCGTTTTGTCGAGTGGAAATGATAAAACACGGGAAAGAATCGAGTAAGTCCCAACACACGGTGCAACCATCAGAAGCATCGAACATGCCTGAGGCTGTAGCTGCAACCCACTCTGCTCGTTCCATGGACCCAGTTACTCACCAGGCCTTGGTCACTGAGTTCACCAACTTAAGTGAAATGATTGAAGGCATGACTGAACAGAAGTCTAGCTGTGGCTAGAACCGCTCTCAGACGTGCTCCAAAAACATGAGCAGCAACTAGACAGCCTTGGAAACAGAACATACAATGTCAAGTGCCGAACTGCATTGACAGAGACTGCGATCAATTCCTCTCGGGAGAGGATCCTCCCCCTGGAAATACAGGTCCATACCTTAACTGAACAAGATGACCACCTCGAGAACAGGGACAGGACGAAGAGTGTTCACATCGTCGATCTGCTGGGCCAGACGCCAGGTGGTCAGCTTTGATTTGGCTGCTGTGATTCCTTCACTTCGAAGCTGATGTTCATTGGGTTATGGCACGGTGGTAAGACTCAGACCAACGCCTTTGCCCTGCCCTTGTGCGGTCACATAGTTACAGGGATAAACAAAGACTGATGGAAGCTCAGTGTGGTTTCCGATGGCTTTAATTCACGAGAGCTCCAGGACTATGTTCTTTTATGACTTTTCAGCATCAGTGATTCAGGAAAAAAAATCTTTTGATGATATCAAGAGAAGAGTAAGGGAACTCGGGATTCAGTATTCCTTATGCTCTGTATTGCTTTGAATGGGTCAATGAACTCGTCTGATTCTCCAGAGAAAGCGAAAACTTTGTGGATATTTTAAAGAAAGCTGGATGTTTAGATAATCATGTTTCTCCCTTAAAGAAATTTTGTTGGATTTTTCTGGTATTAACCAGTGTTGAATTATAGTCGGGGATGGGTAGAGTGCACACTTTTAACTTCTTCATTAGTATTCCTACTTGTTTTCTCTTTCTTTGCTTGTGTCGGAGGTGTGGCTCAAGCTGGAGGGAGTTACAAAAGTAGTTGTGATGACAAACTGCTGACCTAAGGACAGTTGAAGCCTGGTTTTTGTAATTAATTACCCTGAATGCCATATTGGTAGGGGGGAGAAGATAAAGTTTTGGGATATGTAAGCGCCCCCAATGGGCGGGGTAAATTTCCATATAAAGTGTCATTGGCACTTGGGATTTTGTTTCGTTCGTTGTTTTTTTTATGTGTTTAGCTTTGGAAAGTTTTGCGAGCTTGTAGTTGTAGTAGTAATAGTTTGTATCGTTTTTAGGGTCGCTGAGTGTTTTATCATTAATGTTCAGCGATGTGTAATTCGATGTGAAACTCTCTCGAATTCAAATGTTGCTGCAATGTGTTATGGATTATTATGTGGTTAAATGGTTTACCTGAAACATTAAGGGCAGTGATCTGCCAGTCAAGAGGAAAAGTGTAATTTCTCGTCTTAAAATCAAAGAGGGTGGATGTTGCCTATTGCAGGAGATGCACCGTGATGACAAGGAACATTTGATGTTACAGCAGGGCGGCTTTGATCGGGTTTATTTCGCGTCTTTTAATACTACGAGTAGGGGAAAAGTCAGAATGGATAGTAAGAATCTTCCATTTAAATTACTAGATTGTATTAAACACTCATGGAAGGATCATAATCCTCAAAGCCTTGAACTATAGGAATTAATACAGTGTTTTGAATTGCCACCCAGTGCACCCGCTTAAAATCCTGATAGATGCACTTCCCAAATTAAGTTATCTTGCATCGTGGCACATTATTGTAGAAGGATATTTCAACTGTCTTATGCACCCCACGGTGGACAGAATGTCCAAAGGTCCCCAATACCCTCGTAAAAATGTACTTCGGAGCCATAGGAGGATATTTGTGAAAATGGTCGAAGAATTTCATCTGTAATAGGACCCTTTCCATGCAGTTGGAAATTTTTCATATGGGCTATCTGACCCTAGATTATCTCCTAAAATTCAAAATGGGATTATCTTCAGCATGTCCGAAATGTAGAATGACTACAGGCACTCTTACTCATTGCATGTGGTCCTGCTGCAAGCTTCATATATATTGGAACACTGTATCAGGTGTGATAGAGTGAGTCGAGGGGACTGAATTGGAGATGGACCTGGTTTCTCTTTTCCTGGGCCTGCCCAGGGTACTTTACACAGATGCACAAGTGAAAAAATATCCTTAGTTTCTGTGCTAGGAAAAGCATTCTGTTGTGTTGGATGTCTGAATCACCCCCCCCCCAAAAAACCCCAACCTCCTCCCGCACCCCCCGCCCGGGTCTGTTGGGTCGTCGTAAGCTCTTCATGGAGAATATCCATTTGGCCATTCTCACCAGCATGGTGCACCAAAAACAGATTTATATAAGACCATGGCAGACCTTTTTGAATTACCTTGATACAGGCTTATCTGCCACTCTCAGAAGGGCTTTTATACAGCCATGACGATATTATCTAATGAATCTTATATCCAAAGAGGAAGAATAATGAACATAAAAAGGGATATCAGCCAATGCTCTTGAAGAACGAGAGCTATCATTTTGTTACACTGAGCAGTATTATTTATTCATTATTTACCGTTAATTTTTGTTTTTCTTCTGTCTGTTTAGTATTTTTAACTTGTTTTGTATGTACATGCACATGGGTGCAATTTAGATCAGTTACTTGAGTTGTGTTGTTATTGGTTTATTATAATATTAAAATTCTCTTTTTCAATAAAGATATTTTTAAAAGTATTAAAATGCAAACATTGATAGAATAGAGTCCCAAAGAACTCTCATTACACAGTCCACTCATGGTGGTTTATCTTGAGGGTCACCACATCTCGGTTGATGGGGTGAGGTTGAGAGAGCGTCCCCTTCTTGGTAACCTCTGTCAGTGTGAGGAACTGAACCTGCGCTGTTGGCCTCCCTCTACATCACAAACGTGCCGTCCAGCCAACTGAGTGGGAGACTGTGTAACTGTTACACACAGAAACAGTCACAGACAAAGGGCAAGAGAAACACTCATAACAAGGAAAGTGGTACAGTTCAGATAACGGATATAACATTTATGGAGTATTGTCATAACCCAATAATTATCAATACTGTTAAAGCATGAATGACAATTCGTCACATTGAGGACAATACAGTCAAAATCATGTTTCTTACCCCTATAATTAGCATACCGGGTTGTCATCCTGGGATAATGGATTCCAGGTTTAAACTGTGGGCAGCAAGGGGTGTGTCTTACTTGAGTGATTTATAATTAGGATTATTTATAATTATCCTTACAGTGTGGATAAAAGCCCTTGGGCCCAGCAAGGGTAAAAACATTCTCTGCTCGAAATTGTATTTTATAACAAGACGTGTTTAGAAGTTGTTTTTGGTTTAATATCATTATGGTGAGTCAACTGAAATAACCAGAATTACACAGTGTGATTGGATATCTATAACCATAAAATGAAATTTATTTTTGTTTGGTCTGTGTAAAACATGCTGACTGTTGCATGAAAGTATACAGTTGATGGAATATACTGTTAGGAGAGTGCGTTCCATCGGAAATGCCCTCAAACAGGCGCTTGAAGAAAATTGGGGTAAACGTGCCTGAGTGCCGTCTGGACAGTGACAGGAACGCAGAGGGTTGAATGACTGAAAGCTCCTGTATCTGAGAAAAGCACCAGATCAGCTGAGAACTTATTAAATGCTAGAGCACATTTGAAGGGCTGAATGGCCTCAACATGGTTTGAAATATGTGTGATTTGGAAAACGTGCATCTCTACTCCTTCCTCTTTTGTGGTTACACACTGGGGCACTGCTAAATTTCCTGAAACTGGGCATTATTTGGAACACTATCTGGAACATTCCATATTCGGTGTTCTCCAGAATATTCTCTAACTGTGTGAGGGGTATTGCAAAGGCGAGAGAGAGAGAGAGAGCGAAGCTGTTGCATGCGGCAGTGAGAGTGGTGGAGCATGAGCCTTGGTCTTGCTATAACAGATATACAGTGAGTGTGAGGGAGTAGAGAGACCAATTACCCTGACAGAGCGGGGAAGGTTATTGATGCTTGTCCTGTTTTGCTGGATATTTCTTCAGGCGGCAGATACTGCACTGAATTTGGTGGTGAGCACAGACCATGCTCGGTGGGTCTGGTGGTATGGCCCCCTCTGGGAAGGCAATGGCCCCGCTCTGCACTAGCCCATCCACTATGCACAACATGCACGGTCAACAAACTATCTGCCATGATCGGGGTAAACTGTACAGGGCAGCTCCAAACTGAGAAAGCTCAGCCGTGTGCCCCTTGGCCTTTTAAAGATGGCACCAGTGACAGGGAACACGGAATATCGAGGGAAATCCTGGCGACTGTGAGTACCTCCAATCATGATGTTTGGGAGAATCGGGCTGGCGTTCAATGAGAGGTGGGTGGTGTGGGTGGTATTTAATGAGGTGAGTTCGATAGGACAGCACCAGGAAACTAGCTCAGCTTCGAACAGACAATCCCTCTGTCACACTCAATGAAAATGACACTGAGACAAATTACTGTTTTATACAGTTCAATGAGCCGAACACTCTGCTGTCCACACTCCCAGTTACAAAGTTGCAGAACAAATGCTAATTCAAAACTCCCCATCGCCTGAACTCACAGCA
The DNA here is from genome assembly GCF_047496795.1 of Chiloscyllium punctatum. Taxonomy (NCBI): domain Eukaryota; kingdom Metazoa; phylum Chordata; class Chondrichthyes; order Orectolobiformes; family Hemiscylliidae; genus Chiloscyllium; species Chiloscyllium punctatum. The sequence continues at coordinate 702,022 of NW_027309865.1, forward strand.
TTATTCCATTCACTCATACTTCTTCATAATACTGACCCGTGTTGCATGATACTATCGAAATGTCTTCATATCAGCATTCTAAAACCTGTGAACATATCTTTCCATGACATTTTTTCTCAGTCTGTCCCTCTCTGTCTCTATCCTGAAACACACATATTTACAGTCATACGTTTCTACTGCATGGAAACAGGCCCTTCGGCCCAGCTGGTAGATGCCGACCAAAATGTGCATCCACACTCACCCCATTTCCCTGCCCTTGCTCCTTTCCTATCCATGTATTTATCCAAATACCTTTTTAATGTTGTTATTGTACCCACCCCAACCACTTCCACTGGCAGCTCAGTCCAAAGTCAAAACACAGTCTGTGTAAAAACGTTGACCCTCAGGTTCCTTTTTATTTTTGTCCTCTCCAAACATTAACAGATGTCCTCTAGTCCTTGGTTTCCCAACCTTGCAAAAAAAATTGAAATATTCACCCTATGCATGGTTCTCATGATTTGATAAGAGGTACACTTCTATGTAATCCCCCTCAGTTTTCTACGCTGTAAAGAAATATGTTCTAACCTGTCCAACTTCTACCTATAACGCAGACCCTTTAGCCCAGGAAACATCTTTGTAAATTTCTTGTACATTCTTTCTCGTTCAATAATATACTTTCTAGGGCAAGGTGAACAAAACTGAGCACAATACTCCAACTGCAGCCTTACCAACAGCCTGTACAACGGCAACAGAACGTCCCAACTTCTATACTCAATGTCCTGATGTAGGCCAGTGTGCCAACAGCCTTCTTCACTGTCCTGTATATCTGCGACTCAAATTCAGACAACCATGCACCTGATATCCAACATCCTTTTGTTCCACTACACTCCTTAAGGCCCTCTCATTCACCATTAAACTCCCACCTGAATTTGACTTTCCAAAATGAAAGATGTTGCATTTATCTATATTAAACTCCATTTGCTTTTTCTCAGCCCACTTGCCCAGCTGATCAAGGTAATGCTGCAATTTCTGGTAATGTCCCTCACTGTAAACAATACCACAAAACATCACTAAACCCCTCTTACTTCCTTGTACCATTCAATATTTTAGTGCCATCTGCAAACTTACTAACCTGCATTGTGCACTCTCGTCTAAATCATTGATCTAGATAACACACAGCAATGGGGACAGTACCGACCCCTGAGGCACTCCACTAGTCACAGGCCTCCAGTCCAACAAGCATACCTCCACCATAGCCATTTGCTTTATAATGTCAAACAAATTGCGTAGCCAAATTGCCAGCTTACCTTAGAGTCTGTGCGATCTAACCTTCTAGAGCGGCCTTTCATGTGGAATCTTACGAAAGGCCTTACTGAAATCCATATAGATTATGTTGACCGCCCTGCCCTCGACAACTTTCCTGGTCACTTCCTTAAAAAACCCTAATAAAATTTGTAAGGCATGATCTGCATGCACAAAGCTATGCTGACTGCTTCAAGTCAAACTCTGTCTTTCCAAATGCATTCATATCTTGTATCTCAGAACCTTCTCAGGTAGTTTACCGCAAACAGATGTGAAGCTTGCTGGTCTGTATTTCTCAGGCATTTATTTGCAGCCCTTCTTGAAGAAGGGCACTATATATTTGTTACTGCCCAGTCTTCCAGGACCTTGGCCCCTGTCTTCTCTCACCTCTTGCAGTCCTCTTGGATATATCTGGTCAGTACCAAGAGATTTATCTGACTTTGTGCATTCTAATATGTCCAGCAGCACCTCTACTGTGATTTCGACAGTACCAAAATATGACAATTAACCTCCCAAAGGTCACACGTCTTCATGTCTTTCTTCATGGTAAACACAGAGGGGAAATTGAGGAACCTCAACCACCTCTTGTAGTTTTACACATGCGTGCCTATTTTGGTTTTTAAGGCGTCCTATTCTCTCTCTAGTTGTTCTTTTTCTTTACTATAGTGAACTTGGGTTCACCCTAATCGTCTCAGCCAAGGCTATCTCATACTCCCTTTTCGCCTTCCTGATTTCCTTCTTCAGTAAACTCCTGTATCCCCTGTATACCTCCAGGGATTCCCTTAATTCCAGCTGCCTGTACCTGAGCTACGCCTCCTTTTTGCTGGCTAGAGCCTCAATATCTCTTGTCATCCAGGGTTCTCTCTTCCAGCCTCACTTTCCCTTCACCCTCACAGGAACATGTAAACCTTGAACTCGAGCTATCTCACTTTTACAGCCCTCCCTCGTGACTAATATCCTTTTACCTGAAAACAAACTACTCCAATTAACCCCTGCAATCCTCTGTCTAATTCCAACAAAATATGCCTTGGCCCAATTCAGAACTTGAATCTGTGGACCAATTTTGTCCCTCCCATAACTATTTTAAAATTAATACAACGCCAGTCACTTTTCCCAAAATACTCCCCCACTTTACCACCGTCACCTATCCATCCCTATTTCACAACAGTAGGTCGAGTTTGTCCCTTACCGTGTAGGACCCTTTATATACTGCTTGGGAAACTTTCTTGAACAAACTTAAGAAATTACGTTCCATCGAAGTTCTTAACCATCTGGATGTCCCAGTCTATGTTAGGAAAATTTAAATCACCTATTATGACAATCCTAATGCTCCTGCTACCCTCACCAGTTTCCCTGCATATTTGTTCCTCTAATTCCCATTGATGATTTGGAAGCTTACAGTGCAACCACTATAACATCACTAACCTCCTCTTACTTCCTTGTACCATTCACAGAACCTCATCGGACAATACCTCAGTTATTTCATCTTTAAATACTTGTGGGATACTCGCCTTAATCAGAAATATTGGTGTTTCAACTGTTTCAATTTACATCTCTCCCTTGCAATGATTTTCACATCTGCATCAAAACTTGTCAAGGTACAGTGGAGATATGCTGCTGTAACTGGATGGGAGCTGCACATCCTGTCACTTCCAGCAAGTTTCCCCACACTGGGCAGTGATCTAACACAGTGTTACCGAAAACTGGAACAACCTGTGTTTACATATGAATAAACCAGTGAGTTCTGCACATCTCCCCACGCTGGACATTTATCCCAGGAATATAGATCAAGTATTGGTGTGGGCTGCACAGAGTTCCATTCTGGATATTGTTGGGTTGCATTCAGCAGTACGCTAGCCATATCTACATAGTGCTCCGTCCCGAATGTATTATTGATGGGCTGTTTATGTGAGTTTGATTGCGAATGTGAGAGAACTAAACATCTGGCAATACCTTTATTTTGTGTTTTCATTCTTGTGATTGGATCCTTCAAATCCTGACTCATCCTTAGACCCGACCCTCTGGATGAGTCATGATGACTGTTGTTAAAGCATCTGAGTCTGCAACATGACCAACAAATGGAGCAGAGGCTGCAGAGAGGACAGTCTCCGTAAAATGGAATGAGGAAATCACAGTCTGATCAGCCGTGGTCTTAGTGAATGGTGGGGCAGGATTGTGTGGACCACAAATGCAACTTGTTCATGTATTTATGTTTGTTCCAAGCAAACTCCTCTTCTCTCCCATTGTCCCATACTGGTGGGAAGTGAGTCACCTCCTCCTGTTCCTGTGTAACAGGATCCTGGGGCCTCACTAGCCTACAGATTTCCCTGTGGCCCAGTTTCGAACAGTTAAGTGACGGCCTCCTGTTCCTGTTCCTGTTCCTCTGTCCCAGCCTCGAGCAGTTGAGTGACTCCCTCCTGTTCCTCTGTCCCAGCCTCGAGCAGTTGAGTGACTCCCTCCTGTTCCTGTGTCCCAGCCTCGAGCAGTTGAGTGGCTGCCTCCTGTTCCTATGTCCCAGCCTCGAGCAGTTGAGTGACTCCCTCCTGTTCCTGTGTCCCAGTCTCGAGCAGTTGAGTGGCTGCCTCCTGTTCCTGTGTCCCAGTCTCCAGCAGTTGAGTGACTCCCTCCTGTTCCTGTGTCCCAGTCTCGAGCAGTTGAGTGACTGCCTCCTGTTCCTGTGTCCCAGTCTCCAGCAGTTGAGTGACTCCCTCCTGTTCCTGTGTCCCTGCCTCGAGCAGTTCAATGACTGCTTCCTGATGCCAAGTCTGTGAAAATGGATGTCCTCCTCCTGTTCCTGTGTAACAGGCTCCAATAGCTCTGTGCTCACCTCCTGCTCCTGTGGAATGGAACTGAGGGACTGAATGGCCTCTTCACATTCCTTACAGCTTCTGTTGACTAAAAGCAATTCTCCTGATTCTGTAAATCACCATCAAAATCTGAATGATGTATTTTTGTATTTTGCTCTCAGTAAATGAGCAAACAATCTGACTGACAGAATTCAGAAGCTGAGTAGCCTCCTCCTGTTCCTGTGTTATACACTCAAAAGGCAATAGAGTCTCAGAGATGTACAGTACAGAAAACGATCCTTCAGTCCGGTCGTCTATGCCAACCAAATATCCTAAATAAATCTCGTTCCCCTTGCCAGCATTTGGCCCATTTCCGTCTAAACATCTCTCATGCATGTATCCATCCAAATACCTTTTAAATGGTGTAACTGTACCTGCCTCCACCACCTCTTTTGTCTGTTCAATCCATACACACAGGAGTCTCTGTGTGAAAATGTTGTCCCTCATGTCCCTTTTAAAATCTTTCCCCTCTCACCTTAAACCTTTGTCTTCTAATTTTGGACTCGCCTATCCTGGGAAAAGACGTTGACTGTTTACCTTATCTATTCCCCTCATGATTTTATAAACCTCTTTAAGGTCACCCCTCAGCCTCAACACTTGAAAATAGCCCCAGCCTATCCAAACTCTCCCTGTAGCTCTAACCCTCCAACACCTGCAACATTCTTTTAAATCTCTTCTGTACCCTTTCAAGTTTGACAACATCTTTCCGACAGCAGGGAAACTGGAATTAAAGGCAATATGACAAAAGTGGCCAAACCAATGTCCTGTACAGATGCAACGCGTCGTGAAAATGTTTAGACACAAAGCACGGACCAATAAAGAGAAGATCACCAAGTGCCTTCTTCACTGCGCTGTCTACCTGTGACGGCACTTTCAAGGAACAGAGAACCTGCACCACAAGGTGACACAGTAGCTCAGTGACTAGCATTGCTGCTTCAGAGCGCAGCGATCTGGGTTTAACTCCATCCTTGAATGACAGCCTGTGTGGAGTTTGCACATTCTCCCCGTGTCTGCATGAGTTTCCTCCGGATGTTATGTTTTCCTCTGACAGTATAAAGATATATAGATAAGGGTAGATCGGCCATGCTAAATTGAGTAAAGTACCCAGGGATGTGTAGGCGAGGTGGATTAGCCATGGGAAATGCAGGTTCAGAGGGATAGGGTAGGGGTTTGTCTAGTGGGATACTGTTTAGAGGGTCGGTGTGGCCTCGATGGGCCGAAAAGCCTGTTTACTCACTGTAGGGATTCGATAACTTCTATGGAATTCTCCTTGATTGGCAGCTTTCGACAGGACCCTACCTATATGTTTTGCCTTGATATGTCTTGCCAAAATGCTACACCTCACATTTAACTAAAATAAACTCTATCTGCCACTCCTCGGTTCACCTAAACAAAGTCCCATTGTGGTCTGAGAGATCATTCATCACTGTCGACGACACCACCAAATTTGGTATTATCTACAACCTTACTGACCATAATTCATATATACTCAAATGTAAATGATTTGTATCAGTGACAAAAGGCAGTGGACCCACTATTGATCTTTGCGGCACGCCACTGGTCACATGTCTCCAAGATTGATAAACAAATGTCACTGTCACGCCCTGTCTCCAATATTCAAGAAAAGTTTGGACCTAAATGGCGAGTTCTCCCTGGATTCCATGCAGTCTAACCTTGCTAACCAGTCTACCATGTAGAACATTGTGGTTTTCTTACTGAATTCCATAAAGACAACATCCACTGCCCTGCCTTCATCAATCATCTTCATCACTTCCTCAAAAAAATCCACCGAGTCAGTGAGACGTAATCTCAATTGTACAAAGCCCTCTTCAGTCCTTGTCTTTCCAAATACATATCGATCTCTTTCTTCGAAATCCCCGTCACCAATTTAGTCACCATTGACGTCATGCTCACCAATCTAGAGTTACCTGTTTTTTCTTTACTTTCTTAAATAATTGCGCTATGTTAGCTGCCCTCCAGTCTTTTGACACCTCACCTGTGAAAATCAATGTTACAAATATATCAGCAAAAGCATAAGCAATCTCTTTCCTAGCTTCCCACAAACATCTGGGATACAACTGATCAGGTCCCAGGGATTAGTTCACCTTTATGTGTTTTAAAATGTCCAACACCTCCTTGTAATATAGACACTATTCAAGGTATCATTGCATATTTCTTCATTCTCTCCCTTTTGTAACCTCCTCCACATTAAATACTGAGGAGAAATACTTGATTAGTATCCCTCAAATTTGTTGTGGTTCCATAAATAGGTAGCCTTACTGATCTTTAAGGGGCCCTATTCTCTCCCTAGTTAATTTTTTGCCATTAAAGGATTTGTAGAATTTCTTCAATGAATCATTAACCCAATTTCTAAAGCAATCTCTTGTCCACATTTTTCTGGCCCGATTTCCCGATTGATGATACACTTGCTGCCCTTATACACCTCTCGGGATTCACTTGATCTCAGCTCTGTTTACCTGACATATGCCTCCTTCCTTACCTTGACCATAACATCAATATATCTAGCCATCCAGCACTCCCTGCACCCACCAGCCTTGCCCCTCTCACTAATAGGAACACGTTTGCTCTGGACTCTCTGAAACCACGTTTTGATGGCCTTGCATTTACCAACCATCCTTTTACCTGTGAATAGGGTATTCCAATCAACCTTTCACAGGGCTCGCCTAACATTTTCAAAATTGGCCTCATTCAAAGTTAGAACTTTAATGTTGACATCAAGTATTTCCGATTCCATAATTAATTTAAAACTAATGTTTATGCATAACAAACTTGAAAGTTAAATAAACACTTCCTGTGCCTCTATAACGGGCTCGAGAGACTGAATAGGCTCCTCCTGTCCCTCTGTATTACACTGGAAATGCTGTCCCTCTGTAATAGACCCAAGAGACTTAATGGCCTCCTCCAGTTCTTCTAAACACACTCGAGAGGCTGCATGGCCTCCTAATGTCCCTGTGTAACAGATCCGAGACACAGCAACCTGCGGATTACGAGCAGCCAGTAAACTGTATCTAATGGAGTCCCATTCCTTTTCAGTTACAGAAACACAAATAACACAATGTACTCCAGGTGCCCTCTCAGTGACACCTCATACAGCTGCAGCGACAAATCTCTTTGTTTTGAATGATTCTGCTGGCAAAATGTGCCAATATTCCAACTTTCTACCTTTTCAAGTAGCAACAGGTAAATATGGGCTGAATGGCCTTCTCCTATCCCTCTGTAAGGGGCCCATAGGGACAGAATTGCTTTGGTCTGTTACTGAGCAGCAGTCTCAATGTTCTGTCTCAAGCTTATGAAAGGATTTGAAAACAGGGCATTGAAACCAGGAGTAGCCTCACACTGGTCAATAAGTACCGTACTTTGTTTCAGGTATCTAGAAACTTGCCCACCCGAGGTTTGTTTTTTTACGCAGCAGATCTGTCATTTTATAACTGCCTATTTTCATAAGCAGAGTGGAACATATATAGGCCGCTGCAGTGTTCTGTTAATACTCTTATATACAAGGGAAAAAAGATTTAAAATATTGAAAGATTTATGGTCCATCCCTCAGCAACCCTTATCCATTCCGTCCAAAACCAGTAAATGAAAAGTGATGTTTTGAATTGGTTAACTGAGCCTACTTGTTCAGTGACTGTGATTAATGCCAATCTCCATGGATTCTAATTATCCCAGTGGAGGGTTTCCATCTTTTAATGATAAATGGGCTCCGTTCAATGTGTCAACCCATAACATGAGCAGAGCATCAGGGATCAGCAGTTCCAGAGAGAAGGGGAGGAGAAATCAGAATCTGAGAACATGAGACTGGAATGTTCCAACAATTGATCAGAATCTGAGAACATTAGACTGAAATATTCCAACAATGGATCAGAATCTGAGGACATTAGACAGGAATATTCCAACAATAGACAGGAGCTTAGCCGATTATGTTTGGTATCTTTCTGAAGTTGATTGGTTGTCATTATCATCGCAGATCTATTTCGCTCTTCTCATTATTCAATACTTTTATTATCCATTCCTGGCTACCGTTGGTGTTCCTGGTGAGTGTCACTATCCAGATTTTGTTTTCTATACACCAGTTATGAGTGTATTATTGTTATTTCATATTGTCTACACTTCCTGCCACTGTTATTGTTCCTGTTGAATCTCACAATCCACACATTCACTCAACAGACCACTACTAACTGCATCAATGAAGGTGTTCAATTACTGTCTCGCTCTCTGCTCTGGCAGTGTTACTCACGGGTCTCTATGTTGAACTATTCAGTTTCAGGGGAGAACCACAATGCATTGTCTCATTGCCTTTGCTGTTAAGAGCATGGAGGACACTTTCTACTCTTCTGGTTACAAACTCCACTTCCTTCCACTGTTTCCATCCCATTCCTGGCCAATATCTGCAGCTGAAACAGTCAGGTCACAACTGTGGGAGATCCCTTTGACAATGAGCTGATTCTTAACACCATATCCTGAACATGTCTAACTTGAAACACTCACCACTCCAGAATATATCTCACTGGTTTATTCCATCTGTTGTTTGAACCTTGAGCTATGAAATACAATCTTAATGAAGCCAATAATCTGCTGCTGACACTCCCGGATTCAAACGTGCTGAAGCAAATCTGATTCAACCTCACACCAGACTCCCATCCATCTGTCATTCATGTGCACGCCGATAGATATTGCTATTGTGTCTGGCAATGCCTTTATTTTGACATTCTCAAACACCTTAGCTCATCTGCCATTGAAACTTCTCTCGTTCTCTCTACTGATTAACAAAAAGCTTGCCTGTTGTTCGTATTTAAAATAATTTCCTCCATGTGCGTTCCTTCTCAAACAATGAGTTTTGCATTCAACCACGCCAATCGCGCGCACGCACACACACACACACACACTCAGTCTCTGATGAACACACACACACACTCACACGCACACACGCGCGCAGAGAGAGCAAACCTTCCCACTGTAAGCAGTAAATCTGTTGTGAGTATAGTTAGCATATGATAGTAGAGTTTGCAATACTCTCTATGCTGTGCAGATAGTACAGTTTACTGAGCAACACACGAGCATGCTCTGCAGAGCTCTCCATGCTGGGCTGTCATCTTGTCCCAGTTTATGTTGTTTGTGGTGTTCTGTGAAGCACATTGAGAACTTGATGTAACAAACCATTTCAGCTGATCTGACAGTGTCTTTATTCAATGTTCTCATTCTTGTAATTTTACTCACGAGGATCTCACTTCGCCAGTTAGTCCCACTGCCCTGACGTTTTCCCCATATTTCCACAACATCTTTTCAGTTAATTAACTGTCTGTTTCTGTCTTTAATGTGAATCTCTTGTCCCTTTCTTTCTTTCCCTGGCCTTGGGTTTTGGCCTCCCTAGTGTATCGAGTGCTGGCATTGTGTAGCTCAGAAATAATGAAATGGGGTGTGTCAGGCTGTTGTTCACTTCCCGGTATGTCCCATGTGATGGTCCATGGACAAGCGTGTTTCAGAAGTTATGAGAAACATCCTTGTAATTTGGTCTGTACCTGTGGCTGTCTCTCTCAGGTGACCATGCGATCAGTAACAAAAGGAAGCCCACTGAGTGAAGGACCACGCATATAAATTGCCTGACAATGCTGTCACTTTTTTAATAAAAGGTTATTTTCTCCCTTTTTTTCAGTAAGAGGCCTTAAAGGCAGAACTTCCTACTGAAAACGGCTCAAGTAAATAACTTATGGGGCTTTTAGGGTTTTTAAATAAATAGCAGTAAAATGGCCAACTGGCACAGACCAGGATTTCTTGTTTTGTTTTATATTGTAGCTGTAACAATCACCAGGTCCCAGAAGGGTTGTAAGATTCAGTAAATTATCCACAGCTGCTATTCTCTCTGGAACCTCACTTGACGGTGTTTCCTCCTGGATTGGAGAACTGTATGCAAGTATGCATGTCTGAATGTTCTTTTTTGCCAAGGGGTGTGTTTATGGGATGTTGATATATTGGAACAGTTCATTAGTAGAAGGTACTGTATCCATTATTCGGTTAAGATTGCCAATAGAAAAATTATTCTAAATTCATCTTCATTTCTAATTGGATTTTCATTAGAGTGTTTAAATATATTGTATTTTGCTTCATGGTGAGTGGTTTGAATAGTTTGACATCTGGAACACCCAACTCACGTCTACCTTTAAAATAAGGAAAGGTTGGCATCCAACCTACCTTCTTAAAATAGTTTGAGGCAGCCTAGTTCGACTTTAGCAAACTGGGGACTCTTGTCCGGTTCTAAATCGATAATACAAAATTGGATTTAGAATTTGCAAACAGGCCATTCTCCCCAACAAGTCCACACCGATCCTCCGAGGAGTAACATACCCAGACCCATTCCTCTACCCTATTATTACACATTTACCCGACGAAGGCAACTAACTCACACATCCCTGAAAACTATGAACAATTTATCATGGCCAATACACCTGACATGCACATCTTTGGATTATGGGAGGAAACCAAATCATCCAGAATAAGCTCATGCAGACATTGGAGAGTATGCACCAGGAGGTTATTGGGTTCAAAGGTCGTGTATGGTAGTTGATAGTGTCTTTTTTCTGGATGTTGAATTCGGTTGGTTTAAACAGTATTTTGTGTATAAAGATTCAGTAATTAAGAGTTCTCTGGGTGTGGAAAAGTGAAGTTGGCGGTTTTACAAAAGGTAATGATAGTAAAGCTTTAGGAATTGACAGACAACCTGGAGTTGGGGTTGCGATTGTCTGTGAGAAAATGAGAGATAATTACAGCTATAGATCGGCAATTACGTTTAGTGGAACCGCCATCAGACTCTTTGGAAATGGCCGGAATTGAATTTGAAATGATGGCCTTTGAACCTGAGAAGGAATTGAAAGAGTTTGAATTATGATGAAAAGTAGAAATAAAAGAAAGGGAAACGAAGAGAAAAGAGAGAAAAGGACAGAACAAAAGCAGAGAGTTTCAACTTAAAACGGTAGCAATTAGAGAGGAAAGTTGATATAGAAGGCGGAGATGAAGGTAGAATGTCGGTGGGATGAGGAGGATAGTGCGGTTGAGCAACCCTATTGTAACCAATGGCCTAACGAGGTTCTGTTTAAATGCATCCAGGCATTCTCTAAATTTGATGAGAAGGATGGGGAAGCCTTTTGAATTTCATTTGAGAAAGTGGCTAAACAAATGCAGACACCAGTGACCATGTGGATTTATTTGATCCAAAGCTGATAGGTATTTGCATCCCTATCGGAGGAGGTATCTGGGGAGTATGGAGTGGTGAAGAAAGCCATCTGAAGTGCATATGAGCTTGGGCCAGACACTGACAGACAGCGTTACAGGAATCTAAAAGAGGGTCTCTGGTTAAACGCACATTGAGTTTGAAAGGATCAAACAAAGTAATTTTGAAAGGTGGTAAGGGTATTAAAAAAAGAGCAAACCTAAGACACTCTTAGAAAGATTCTTACTTTGGAGAAGTTCAACCATTCACTTCCTACAGTCGTGAAAGCTCGTGTGGAAGAGCAGAGTTAAAGCGGCGAGATTAGAAGCTGAAATGGCTGATGATGATGATTGAGTTCAGAAATCAAAGTTTGGTTTCTGTGAGAGATGGAGAATAATGTGCGAGGTCTTGTTAAGGTTTACAGGCATAGGCCAGGAGTAGCAGGTAAAGAGGTTAGAGCATTAAGAGGTACAGAAGCATGTAATTCTTTTATGCTGAAACATGAGAAGCTATGTCATTCAAAAGGACTATTGGAGAGATGAGAAGTGCTCCATTATGTAACGTGTGGTTGGAGTATCCAGTGGAAACATCAACAGATTTATTCCACAATGGGGAAGGAGGCATTGAGCTTGGTGTTGGCGTTACAACATTTCGGATTTACATTGCCAATAACATACCTGAGACAAATCTTTATCACTGAACATAACCCCTTAAAGTTTTTGGAGAAGATTAGGGAGAAAAATGCCAGTCTGTTTCGATTGAGCTTATTATTGCTGCCATTCAGTTTGAAACTATACAGGTGACAGGGCAAGAAAACCTAAGTGTGGAGACTTGGATGAAGAAAGTCAAAGGCATTCTGTGGCAGGAGTAAAATGATTGAAATCGAAATAGATGTGAATATTTGTATGCTCAGAGTCAATGTAATATATATGCATTTCAGTCAACTAATAGAGGAAGAGTAGGATGTCTAAAATGAATCCACCTTTGTGTATTGATGGATTATTTTATTAAAGATGGAGTTGTGAGGACACTATCACTGTAAAAAGGTTATTTTCTCTTGGGGTTTTCTTTTGAAGAGAGGTGTTAAAGGCAGAGGTGTAGAACTGCTGTCTGAAAACAGTTTAAATAAATAACTAGATTTTAGGTTTCATTAAAATTTTGGTAACAATGGAAGGGCAGTGGCCAACTCTCCCAGACCAGATCACCTCATTTTGCTTTTAGCTGCAGTATTCAGAAGCTGCTGGGGATCCCAGAAGGGTTGGAAGTTTCAATACATGATCCCCAGCTGCTTTTCTCTCTGAGATCTCTGTTCAGCTTGTTTCCCCCTGGATTGGAAAACTGCTGTAAGGATCTGTATTTGAATATATCTTTGTGCCAAGTGGTGTAAACCAAGAAGGTACGGTATCAAAAACGTTCTTTTCTTTGATTGTATTTTAACTAAAGCATTTGAATAGATTATATTTTGCTCAATGTTGAGTGGTTTGACTAGTCACAACATAACTGGAACACACACTTCACATCTATATTTAAAATAAGGAAAGGTTTGGGTCGAAACGGCCTTCTGGAAATATTTTGAGGGAAACTGGTCTGGTCCAAAACACTTGTAGTGAGGGGCTTCTGACTGGCTTCTGCAATTGAAAATTTATTGGAGGGGCAGGGGATGTTTTGCTGGAGGTTGTGCTGTGAGTTGCCTCAGACATTCAGGGAGACCTGAGGATTTGGTGGCCCAACTCTGGATGGAGCATGGGGACTGCAGCTACAGCATCTGAGCCTGCAACATGAACAACAAATGGAGCAGAGTCTGCAGAGAGGGGAAGTTCTGAAACCACGGAGTGAGTGTGTGTGGGGAAAGGGATCTGCTGTATCCACCCCGGATTTTCCAGGACCAATTTCCCAAACTCCACTTAACCCAGGATCAAAATATGAGGGGACCCTGACTGAACAAGGAGCTGGTCACAGAGCGGTGTCACCTCCTTCAACATGACCTGCAGCTTCACACCAGGGGGAGGATGGTGCTGCCAGTGGCTGTTAGGGTCACTGTTTCATTCAGCTTCTATGATCCAGAACTTTCCAGGCAGGACTGGGTGACATATCCATCATCTCCCAGTGTCTCAACATCAATGTCACCATTCGATGATGGAGGATATATATGGTGGATGAGGTAAATAGATTGTTTCTCCCTCAGCAGGGAGCTGCCGGTTGTATCCAGTATAGTGGGATTCCCGATGGTGTCCATGGCATCTGCAGAGTATCCATGTCAATGGGGAGAGGTAGAGGAACTGAAGGAGTTCTCTCCCTCTCCATTAATGTTACAGTGTGCCCATCACAGTACATCATGTTGGCGAATACCCACGGTCCTGGCAGCAGTCATGGTCTCTTCATTCAGAAGCAGTCAGCCATTCCCATCGTCATCGGGTCTCCACGTAGAAAGGAATTAGTATATCTTGGATAAAGTCCATCCCCTTGATGCACGTTTCAAAACACCATCCCCACCACCAATTAACCAGATCAAAGTATTCCATGTGTACGGCGAGCAATTGGGTCACTTGGAGTGTCTGGGAGCAGACGATCAGGGATGGAGCAAAACCTCCCCTGTCTGAACGGGGCTGAGTGACCCCCCAGTACAGAGTATCATTAATCCCTGTAACCCTCTCCATTTCAGTAGCATACTGCCTTCCATTATTCCTGTAAATGAAATGACAGGTTAAATCATGTTAAATTCCACCTGCTAAACGATTATCTATTGCCTTTGCATTTCTGAATCTGTTTGCAGACTCTCCACACTCTCTTGATAATTTATTCTCTTGCTTACCACAGCGACATCACCAAACTCAGCATCTGTATATCTGTTCCGTCCACCTGATCATTAATATAGATTGTAAATAGTTGAGAACCCAGCGCTGGTCACTGTGTGACCCTACTGGTTACATTCCCTCCAACTGATTGAGACTGATTTATCCTGAGTGCCTGCTTCGTGTATGATACCCAGTCCTCCCCCATTCCTGTGAAACACTGTCGAAGGGTTGAATAAGAACAAGGAGCATCTGTGAGGAATCCAACCCCTCGATGACACTGATGTCAACACAGCCTCTGTTCCACTTTCCTGCCATCTCTCCACCCTAAAACTCTAGTCTCTTGTTGTAGATTGCGCCACATGAAAAAAAAACTCCACTCCATATCTACACATTCAATTACTATTAGAATGTTACAGACTTCAATGAGATCTCCTTTCATTCTTATAAATTCGAGAGTATAGGCCTAAACTGCTCAATTACTCTTCATAAGGCAAACACTTCGAATATGGAATCAATCTAATGAACCTCTTCTGAATTGCCTCCAATGGAAACACCTCATTCTGCCGGACCCCCAAACTATACTTCAGTTGCAGCCTCACTAATGCCTTGCGGAGCTACACCAACACTCCCTACCTTTGTACTCTATCCTTTTATAAATAAACACTGAAATTATGCTTGCATTTCTCATTACTTGCAGTACCTGCAGGCAGGTTCTCTGTGATATGCAAGCAGACACCCAGATCCCTCTGCACTTAAGCACTTTGAACTTTCTCTCCATTTAGATAATAATTTGTCTTTCTGTTATCCTGGCAAACATGAATAGCCCCATGTTTATTCCCATTAATTTTCCTTGCTAAATTTTGGCCCATTCACGCAACCTATCCATATAGTTTTAAAATCTCTTGCATCGTCATTCCAAAGTAATTTCCCACCGATGTGAGAGTCATCTGAAAATGTGGCATTGTATTTTCTATCCCATCAACCGAGTACAGTAATACCATCGATCGCAAATGGTTGAGGCATGAGTACTGAAATCAATGGCACCCCACAAATTGCATTTGCCAAAATAAAATGACACATTTATTCCATCTGACTGCATTTTGTTGGTTAACCAATCCTCCATCCAAGCGAATAAATTACTCCTAAACCCATGTTGTGTGCTCTTACCACTTAGTCTTTGGAGAAGCGACACATCCAATGCCTTCAGGAAGACCAGAGATGTTCCATCTCCCACGATCCACCTTTTTTGTGACATCTTCAAATAACTCAAGCAAACACTTCAAACTTGATTGTCCTTTGTAAAACCATGTTGACTCTGACGGATTGTGGTTTAATTTTGCAAATGTCCTGAACAATGGACTCTAACAATTAGCCTTAAATTGCAATGGTTTATTGTTACACTTTAGTCCCTAATGTATACCATTATTATAAGTTCATCCCTTTCAAAAACCTGCACGTTTTCTTTGAATTCCTATTTAATGGGCACAAAGCTTTAAGAGATCTGCTCCAGTTGCTGTGTAAGGGCCATGTGTGGCTGAATGGACTCACCATCCTGCTGGTGTACAAACTCGATGGGCTGACGTCTTTCTGGTGTTCCCATGTTGTCGTCTCCAAGGCGAGAATGACCTCCTCCTGTTGATCCTTTAGAGGATTGGGAGATTATGGAATGTTACTGTTGCTCTCTAACATTTTGATGGGCTGACGGGTCTTCTCATACTTCTCCATGGAAATATTGAACGGTCTCCTCATGTATCCGGGAGATGGTTCCGAGGGGTTGATTGGTCTTCTCTTGTTCCCATAGAACAGACACGTGTCGAAATTACTTCTTCCTTTCTCATTAAAGAAGTCTCAGATAGTTTTTATCCTTATCCAATTCCCTTGCAATAGGCTCGGTGGGTCTGAATGGCCTCCTGTTATCCCAGTGTAAGAATCTCCAGTCATTGTGTGACCTCTTCCAGTTCCTATGTTACAGACTTGAGGAGGCTGAATGGACTGATCCTGTTGCTGTTTAACAGGATACTGGTGCAGCATGGCCTACTGCTACAGGGTTGAATGGCTAATTGGCCTCCTTCTGTAAATGTATATCAGGCTCCAGGGGCTGAATAGCCTCATCCTGTTTTGGTGTAACAGGGTCGAAGGCTTGATTATCCTTCTGTTGTTCCTGCATAACACACTGGAGAACGGAATGGATCCTCCACTATCTGTGTAATTCGCTTCACTCGTTGACAACATCTGTCACCTATGTTGAAATAAGGTCACCTTATTTTTTGCAAACTCCAATGGCTACTGGATCAACCTGATCATCCTTTCGTTATAAGCTAGCACCTTCATTGCAGGAATCAGTTGAGGGAACCATCTCTGAGCTGCTTCCAATGTAACAACATCATTTCTTCACTGAAGAGATTAAATCTGTACACACTACTCCAGATGTGATCTCACTAAGACCCTGTACAGCAGCAGCAACATTTTACCAGCCTGTTGTAAGGTTCCCACCCAGGTTAGAGCTGTCTCAGCTCTCTGGGGGAATACAGAGCATTTATGAACGATCATTGTCCTTCTCTACTCCATCAGCATCACGGGAGATCTGGAGAAATTAAAGTTAGAGAAGATCATAAATGATGTGGCGAGATGATCTCTACTATTAATCTCTCCAGAGCCCACATCGCTCAGATTCCACAGAATCTAGTAAGATGGAGCAAACATTGATGGGAGTTATATCTCAAAGTGAAAGCTGCAATACAAATGCTGGACATATGATAAAACAGGAAATGAGATATACACATTTGTGGGTACTGCGGTAATAATATACTGCTTACATTATATCTAAACTGTGTTAACCCAACTGAATGCTAATGCTGGGAAAATGGATTTCATGACCACGTGTGAGATGGTTTACATTAACATTATGTTGAGCACTGAGCTCGAGATCAGGTTATTGAGGAATTGGTGTTGAGTGATCAGAAGAGCTAATTGAAAATTTTGCTGGCAAGGACATTTTGGGAACAGTGACCACAATGTATTGGTTTTCTTTTATGCTGTTTGAGTACACGACAGTTTTTTGTTGTATTTGAAGTAACCATTTGAAATCTGAGTCATGCAGACCATGAAGGTGTGAGGAGAAAGTGGGGATGACAGATGCTGAAGATCAGAGTCGAAGAGTGTGGTGCTGGAAAAGCACAGTCAGGCAGCATACTAAGAGCAGATAAATCGATGTTTCAGGCATAAGCCTTTCATCAGGAATGAAGCTTATGGGCCTAGGGGGCTGAGAGATAAATGACAAGAGGGTGCGGCAGGAGGGAGGTAGCTGGGATTACGATAGGTAGATGAAGGTGGGGTTGAAAGTGAAAGGTGATGAAGGGAGACAGAACGCCTCATCTACTGCATCCATTAAAGACAATGTGGTCTTCTCTTCATTGGCGAGGCAGGAGGTCAACTTGTAGATGATTTCAGGGAACATCTCTAGGACAACTACATTGAACAACTCCATCGCCTAGTGGCTGAGCACTTTAAATCCCCTTCCCACTCTGCCAAGGACATGAGAGTCCTGGGCCTGCTCCATCGCCTAACCGGAGCCACCAGAACCCTGGAGGAAGAAAACCTCATCTTCTGCCTTGGGACCCTCCAACCACAGGGGATCATAGTTGATTTCCCCATTTCCCCTAATCCCACCTTATCCTACTCCAACCTTCCAAGTCAGCACCGCCCTTTTGAATGTTCCTATGTGTCCACCTTCCTTCCTATCAATCTGGTGCACCCTCCTCTCGGACTATCACTTTCAACCCCACCTTCATCGACCTATTCGATGAAAGGAAGCAGCTTAGAAAAATGCCAAGTGTTGCAGTAAGCCAGTGGATTCAGAGAAATGTAGGGCCCAGCAAAGGATGACCAAAATCAGAAAGAGAAAAAGCATGCAAACGGAAGAAAAACATAAAGACTGCTAAAAAGCATCTATCAATGTATGAAAAAAATAAAAACAAAGTCAAATGTGGAACAGTTGCTGTGCAGACAGGATAATTTATTTCAGATTACAGAGAAATCGCAGGGAAAAGAAACAGTTCCTTTGTGTCTATCTCCATGGAAGAATGTCCAGAAATTCTCCCAGAAATACCAAGTGACCATGGGACTTGTGTAAGTAACGTCTAAGATCATTCTTATCAGTGATGAGGTCATCTTTGAAAAGAAAGCTGAATTGAGTATTTATAAATCTGACAGACTAGATGTACTTCAAACAAGATTTTCAGAGGAAGCAGCAACAGACATGTTGATTGCATCGCGGATTTTCACTTTATTTTCCGACATATTCCCGAAATGCATTTATCCAATCTGGATAAGGTAAAGGTTATAAATATTATTCAACAGTTTAAGGAGAGATGAATTTGGAGAATGGTAAACTACAGACCAGTTCACCTGTCATCCGCATTCAGGTATCTCTTGGACTCGATTACAAAGCACATGCTACTAGATATTTAGAAGGTAAAAACATAACTGGGGAGTGTGAGAATGCACCGATGAATGGAAAACCAGAAGTGACAAACATTTTTTTTGGAATGGTTTGAAGATGATTCTTGTGGACATAGGCAATGAACAACAAATGGATAATGTATAGTTGGATATTCATGAGCTTTTTAAAAGAACTCACACACTGAGCTCATAAGAAAAGTTAAACTGAGAGGTATTAGGAAGAACATATGCAAATGGGAAAGAAAAATTAGGTTTACATTCATGTGAATGTAATTGGAAGATAGAGGATGTCGTACACCAGTTGCATCGAGTGTTAATGAGACTACACTTCGAATATTGTGTATCGCTCGGATTCCCAATCTAAGAAAGAATATACTGACTACAGAGGAACTGCAAAAGCTATTCTCCACATTAACCCCTAAGTTGGCAAGGTTGTCTGACGGGGTAACTCAGCCTGTAATCTGAAGTTTCGAAACATGAGAGGTGATCGTAGTGAATCTTAGAAACATCGAAAGGACTGAATAACAGAGGGACATGAGGAAGTACAAGTAGGCGAGATCTGGGAGAATCCCACGATATTCTACACGGACAAGTCAAACAGAATAATCAGCAAAGAGTCAGTGTTCATTAGAAACCAAAGGGGCAATCTGTGTGTCAAGCGGGAGAATATTGATGGATTGTAACATGAGACCTTCACATCTATTTTACTTGGGAGAAGGAGGATGCAGGTACAGAATTCAAGAAGATGGACTGGACAACTCTTGAACAGATTGATGTAAAATACGAGTAGGGATTTGAGGCTTTGTTCTGTACAAATTTGGACCAATATCCATGTCTGAATGAGTTGTATCACAGGCGGCTGTTGGGGTCAAGGGAGGAATGACCCTGATTGAATATTTTAATTAGAATCTGACCATAGGGGAGGTGCCAGAGAACTGGAGGACTGCGAATACGATTCCACTTCACAGTAAGGGTGGGAGAGATAGACAAGGGAACTATAGACGAGTGAGTATTAGATCACTGTTAAGGAAACTACAGGATAAAATAGGGAAGGAGAAAATCGAATTCCAATCAGAGTCACAAGGTTTGATCAGAGATAATCATCGTGACTTTATCAGAAGAAAGTCGCATCTAATGGATTTGATTGAATTAGTTTGAGGAGGTCGATTGTTTAGTTTTGTAAGAAGGTCTCTGACAAATTTCCAGCCGGGATACTGAGAAATAATGTAAAATCTCACAATATGAAGGATACCTTGACAGGTTACAAGGAGAAATGTCTTAATGGCAGCAGGCAGAGGGTGGTGGGAGAAGGCTGTTTGTGTGACTGGAGACCAGTGTCCCCTGGTGTACCACAGGGATCAGTGCTATGTCCCTGATTGTTTGTGTTATTCATAAAAAAAGATGTGAATGTGGAGAGGTCTAGGTGGAGAGTGGGGGAGGTGTGATAAGTAACTGTATGTTTGACATTAAGATTGACCGGATGGTTCGCAGTGAGGAGGAAGGCCTTAAGTTACAGGAAGATGCAGATGATTGGTCAGATGGGCAAATGAATGGCAGATGGAATGTAACCCTGATAAATATGAGCTGATGCACTTTGGGAGAAGGAACCAGACAGGGGAGGACTCAATGAATGGCAGCACACTGGGAACCTCAGGGTGTGCTTCTCCACACATCCCTGAATGTGACTGGACAGGTTAATGGACTAGTTAAGAATTGGACCTTGGGTGTAGCATTTCCTAATCAGGAGTAGATTATAAGAGCAATACAGGGCTTTGGAGTACTGTATGTAGCTCTGGGAGCCACATTCCAGGAAAGATGTGATTGTACTGGAGAGGGTGCAGAGGTGATTCACCAGGATGTTCCCTGGGATGGAGCATATCAGCTATGGAGATAGGCTGGATAAGCTCGGGTTGTTTTCTTTGGAGCAGAGAAAGCTGAGGGGTCAGGGATTCAGAAGGATAAGATTATGAGGGACATGGACAGGGTGGAAAGACAGCAGCTGTTCCTTTTAGTCAGAGGGTCAAGAACAAATGAGCACACTTTTAAAGTGAAAAGTTTGAGGTTCAGAGAGGATTTAAATATTTTTTTCACCTTGAGGATGTGGGGTTCTGGGATTACTTCCTGAAAAGGGGGATTATCACGGGTAACCTCACAATCATTAAAAAGTATTTGGACGAGCACGTGGAAGTGTCATAACATTCCAGGCTATGGGCCTGGTGTAGGAAAATGGGACTAATATAGATTGTGCTGTATTTCTGTTGGCACAGAGTCTGTGCTCCTGTGAGTGGATGGTGTGTAAGGTCAATTATTGAGCAGTCTAAGGCAGGAATTGATGGCTTTCTGAAGAGTATATTCACAAGGGTTAAAAGAGTGAACTGTAATAGCTGGTTAAATTATGTCAATGTGAGAAATATGAGAAAACAAGTGCAGTTTCCCTACAGTTTGAAACCAGAGAATAGAGAATGGGAAACAGGGAAATGGCAGAACTATGAAGCCACTACTTCAGTTCTGTCTTCACAGAACTTTCAAACAATACAAGGAAAACCGAGTCTGGTGGAGGAAAATGATAGAGTACATTGAACATAGAACATAGTAAGTAAATGGTTTAGGAGAAATTATTGTGGCTGAAAGTATTGGTCATAGGCAACACTAACACAGATTTATGAAATGGGAATTATGTTTGAGAAACAGAATGGGAGACAAATGAAAGAGAAGCAATGGATGTAAAACATGTGGATTTTTAGAAAGATTTTGGTAAAGCTCCAAGCCCAATTTGCAAAATCAAATCTGAGTGGATTGGGGTCTAATATATGGATATGTTTCTAGAATGGGACAGCTGGCAGGAAACGGTGAGTAGAAATAAACAGACTCGTCAAGCAACAGCCTGACATTGTCTGTAAGGTATGATTCTGTGAGTATGACTATATCGCAGACACCCCATTACCTACCCCGAATATCTCCTGTCTTATCAGCAGGACGGACACAGCAGAAGTGGTGGCACAGTGGGATACAGTTTGAAGGGAATTGCTCTTGGAGTCCTCAACAGTGACTCCGTATCCCATGAAGTCTCATGGCATTACTTTGCACATGGGAAAGGAAACCTCCTGCTGATTACCATGTACCAGCCTCTCTGAACTGATGAATCAGTACTCCTCCATGCTGACCAACACTTGGAGGAAGCACTGAGGGTAGCACGGACGCAAGATCTACTCTGGGTGGGGGATTTCAATGTTCACCAACAAGAGTATCTCAGCGACAGCATTACAGCGAGCTGGCCAGGCCCCAAAGGATAGAACTGCTCGACTGGTTCTGCAGCAGGTGGGGAAAGAACCAACATGAGGAAAATACAAACTTGAACACAGCCTTACTAATCTGCCAATTACAGAAGTATCTGTCCATGATATGATCGGTAAGAGAGACCACCACATAGTCATTGTGGAGACAAAATCACACCTTCACATTGAGAATAACCTCCACCATTTTGGGTGGTACTATCACGTTGCTAAACAGGGCAGACTTCGAACAGATCTAGCAGCTCAAATCTGGATGTCCATAAGGTGTCGTGAGTCATCAATAGCAGCCAAGTTGTACTCCTGCATAACCTCATGGCCTCCCGCATATCCCCCTCACAATTGCCATCAATCTAGAGAATCAATATTGGTTCAGTGGAGTGTGCAGGATGGCAGGAACTGCACCAGCCATTCCTGACAATGAGGTGTCAGCCTGGTGAAGCCACCAATCAGGACTACTTATGCACCAAACAGCATAAGCAGTAAGTGATAGACACAGCTAAGTGATCCCACGAGCAAAGGAACAGGTCTAAGCTCTGCAGTCCTTCCACATCTAGCCGAGAAACGTTGGGGACAATGAAACAATTCACTGGAGGAAGAGATTCCACAAATAATCCCTTCCTCCATGATGGAAGAGCCCAGCACTTCAGTGTATAAGATAAGGCTGATGCATTCACAACAACCTTCAGTCAGAAGTGCTGAGTGGATGATCCATCTCAGCCCCCTCCAGTGGTCCTCAGCAATTCAGTTACCAGTCATCAGCCAATTCGATTCAGTCCACTCGATATCCAGAATCGATTGCAGATACTGGATACTCTCCAAAGAGTCCATACTCTGACAACATTCTGGCAATAGTACTGACAACTTGTGCTCCATAACTTGCCACTCCCCTAGCCAAACTATTACAATACTGTTACAACAATGGCTTTTCCTGATTACGTGGAAAATTACCCCAAGTAATCATTGCTCCTGTGTGTAAAACGCAGAACAAATCCAATCCAGCCAATTGCCACCCCATCAGTCTCCACTCGATCATCAGTAAAGTGGTGGAAGGTCTCAGTGTTTTTAAGTAGCACTTGCTCAGCAATGCCCTGGTCAATGACGCCCAGTTTGGGCTCCACCAGGGCCACTCAGCTCCTGACCTCATTACGTTGGTTAAACATGGACAAAAGAGCTGAATTCCAGAGGTGGGGTGAGAGCGATAGCCCTTTAAATCAAGGCTGTCTTCGCCCAAGTGTGGTATCAAGGGGCCTTAGCAACACAGGAATAAATGGGTATCAGGGGCAAACTCCCCGCTGGTTAGAATCATACCTGACACGTAGGAAGGTGGTCATGGTTGATAAAGGTCAGTCAACTCAGCTCCAAGTCTGTAGGAGTCCCTCGGGCAGTGACCGAAAACTTCTTCAGTGCTACTTCATCAATGACCTTCCCTCCATTTTAAGGTCAGCAGTGGGGATGTTCGCCAATGATTGTACAATGTTCTGCAACATTTGTGGCTCCTCAGATACTGAAGCAGTCCATGTTCAAATGAGACAAGATCTTGACAGTATCCAGGCTGACAAGTGGCAAGTAATATTCAGGCCACACGAATGCCAGGCCATGACCATCACCAGTAAATTACAATCGAACCTGCCCCTTGGCATTCACTGGTGTTACTATCACTGAATCCCCCAGTGTCAAATTCCTGGTGGGTAATCATTGCTCAGAAACTCACTGGTCTCGCCACATGAACACAGTAACTATAAGAGCAGGTCAGAAGCTAGGAATACTGCGGCGAGTAACTCACATCCTGACTTCCAAAAGTCTGTCCATCATCTACAATGCATAAGTCAGAAGTGTAATAGGAGACTCCCAATTTGTCTTGATGAGTGCAGCCCCAATAACACTTAAGAAGCTTTATACCATCCAGGACAAAGCAGCCAGTTTGACTGTCCCTTCATCCACAATGCTCCACCATCAACGCTCAGCAGCAGCAGCAGTGTTTTACTATCTACATGCTGCAATGAAATGATCCACCAAAGATCCTCAGAGACCATCTTCACAACTCCATGTCTATCTAGAAGGACAAGGGCTACAGATGTATGGGAATACCATCATCTTCAGGTTCCCTCCAAGCCAGTCACCATCCTGACTTGGAATTTTATCACCGCTCCTTCACAGTCACTGGGTCAGAATCCTGGGATTCCCTCCCTAATGGCATTTGAGGTCAACCAAGCAGGTGGACTGCAGCGTTCAACAAGGCAGCTCACCACCACCTTCTCAAGGGCAACTAGGGACAGGCAATAAATGCTGGCCCAGCCAGTGACACCCAGATTCACGAAATAAATAAATAGAAATTAACAGAGGACGGTTGCTGAGGTGTCGCAGGGATCGGTGCTTGGGGCCCAGCTGTTCACAATGCCCTTTAAACATTTGGTTACTGGAATCAGATACAATATATCCCAGCCTGCTGACAGCACTAACGGATGTGGGATTGTGAATGGGTGAGGAGGTTATAAAAAAGCACCGAGAAGACAAGTGGTGTGAATGGGTAAATACGTGACAGATGGAGAAAAATGTGGATAGAGGTGACGGTGTGCTCTTTGGTGGAAACGATAAATTGGCAGCCTACCATTTGAAAGGGATTGGTTGAAACATGTTGATTTACAAAGGGACGTATGCTCCTGTTTGTTGTTTCCTTCTGCATAAACCTCTGAGGTCCCTACAGCGCAGTGAGTTCTGTAACCAGAAGTCAATACTGGACATGGCATTGGCACGCTGCCCAGTGTACACAGACCCACCAAGTGGGGAGCTGTAACACTGAAAAGGATCTGCATCTCCTTGTACATCAGTCGCTGAAAGTAATATTGCCGAAACAGAAAGCAGTGAGGAAGATAAATGGTGTGTGGATCTTCATTTCAGGGGGATGTGAGTCCAGGAGAAAAGGTGTCTTACTGCAGCTGTACAAGGCCTTGGTGAGATATCATCTTGAACATTGTGCACTATTGTGGGGAGTTTTGGTCTCCTTACCTAATAAAGGACAAAACTGACATTGAGGGAGAGCAGTGAAGGATGACCAGACTGGTCTCTGGGATGACGGGCTTGTTATGGGAGCAGAGTATGGGAGACTGGGCAAGTATTCCATGGGGTTTCGGAAAATGAGTGGAGATCTCAGTGAGATATATAAAACTCTGACAGGGTGAGACAGATTGGAAGCAGGGATGATAATTCCCCTGGCTGGGACTTGTAAAACAAGGGGCCACAGTATTTGGTACAGGCAGTCACTCTGCATTGAGATGATAATAAATGTCTGCTCTCGCTGACTGGGGAACCTGGGGAATTCGCTCGCACCTGGAAACCGAGACACTGCTTATAAATAAGGATTTAGAGACAGTAAAGGGATAGTGGGAGAGCAGGAGTACGGTGTGGAAATGAAGGGCCAACCATCATTATATTGAATTGGTTAGCAAACTCGATGGACCAAAGGTACTACTGCACCGCCTATTTTATAGCTTCCCAAGGTTATTCACATTAACGGATATGTATATCATGTAGGATAAGTGCATTGAGGAGAGTTTTTCCATGAACTAGAATGGGGAGGCTCAATGTGTTTTCCATTCCCAATGTTTCTTGCTCAACAAGTCCACACCGCCCCGCCTCAGGCAACTGACTGTGTGGAGTTTGCACATTCTCCCCGTGTCTGTGTGGGTTTCCTCCGGGTGCTCCGGTTTCCTCCCACAGTCCAAAGATGTGCAGGTCAGGTGAATTGACCATCCTAAATTGCCCGTAGTGTAGGTAAGGGGTAGATGTTAGGGGTATGGGTGGGTTGCGCTTCGGCGGGGCGGTGTGGACTTGTTGGGCCGAAGGGCCTGTTTCCACACTAAGTAATCTAATCTAATCTAATCTATCCTCGTAACACAATAACAGGACAGTTTCAATGGTGGAAAAATGATTTTATATACACTGTTTAATCAATGTGTGTGTGCAGATAAGTCGCATTTTTCATATGTGCACAACACATTGGAAATAAACAACAGAACACCAACTAGCCACCAAAAGACATGATCCACTATCACTATGTTCCATACATACAGACAAAGAAGGGCACCACTTTGACTGGGAAAAAGCACACACACATACTAAGACACGCAAGGACCTTCTTAGAGGAATCGTATTATAACCAGAAGTCCATCAATAAACGCATCAATTTAGATCCTGTCTATATTCTCTTGTTAAAATAACCGGAAATGACATCACCCACTTTAAGAAACAAAGACCTATAAATAGAGAGGCGGGACATACCACCACAACTTCAGCAGATACTCTCACTGATGATGTCATCTATGCATGGTGACGAAACTTCTGAAAACAGACCTTCAAGCTCAGCGAGCTAACTTGCACAGATATAAATTGTTATTTGTTGTTTATTAGTGGAATTTAGGAGTTCTCTGTCCCTCACGTTTTGATAGATTATGATGTGAGGTGAGCTTTTCTAGGTGTGTGATTTTAAGTAACAGAGGGGTTCGACATTGATGTCATAACAGTTTGGTGCCTTGCCGTGTGGCACTTGGACCGATCTGAACAGATTTGAGATACAACAGATCGCAGCAAATTCCAACTCATTGCAATTAGTGACTTTGATCTTCAAATAAAACCAGTGGGAAAATTCGTTTAATTTTGTTACTTGTGGTTGGTTAAATGTAAAGTGAGGGAAATGGCTGTTCACATTACTAAAGAGGTTCCCAAATTTTCCAAGGAAGTTTAGAAAGACAGAAGGAGGACATTTGTTAGAATTAGCAAATAGGTTGGAATTGGGTTCAACCAGGGAGAAAAGGGAAGCTGAAATTGTAATGGAGTTGGTTAAGCACTTTGACGTATCAGAGAAACAGGCAACTGCAGTAGAGTTATAAAAACTTCAATTGCAAATGTGGCAACTGGAGTTAGAAGATAAATAAAGGGATGGAAACAGAGAGAGACGAAAGAGAAAGAGAAGAAAAAGAAAGAGAGAGGGGATTTGAAATTCAGAAGTTGGGAATTAGACAAGAAATTTAAATTAACAGGATGGAGATGAAGGGAGAACGTAGGGATGTATACAACTAGGTTAGTAACTTGCCATATTTCGTTGAGAAAATTGTCAAACCCTTTTTCATTTCATTTGAAAGAATGGCTAGTCAGATGACGTGTCCAGTGAACTTGTGGGTAATGCTCGTTCTGACTAAGCTGGTGGGCACAGCTGGTGAGGTATGTGCAGCGCTATCAGATGAGGGGTCAAGAGATTATCAAGATGTTAAATTGGTTATTTTGATTGGTTATGAATTGGTACGAGAAGCATATAGACAGAAGTTCAGAAAAATAGAGACTGAACCAGGTCAGACTTATATTGAGTTTGAAAGAATTAACCACAGTCATTTTGACAGGTGGGTGCTGGCCTTAAAAATGGATAAGACCTGTGAGGCTTGAAGGGAGATTAATCTGCTGGAGAAGTTAAAAGACTCACTTCCAGAGATAGGAAGAATTCATGTGACTGAATAGGAAGTTCAAGAAGTGAGAAGCGCGGCAGAAATGGCAGGAAAATATGCATTGTGGCATGTGATGAAATTTAGCTTCTGGCAGGAATTTCATCCTGTGACGGATAAAAATTGGGAGAAGGGACGATCACACATTACAAAGCGAACAGTAGCTCACAATAGTTTACCACAGGTGAAAACAGAAGCCCAAGGGGGTTGAAAGTTGGTGAAAGGCCTCAGGTGCTCTCACTATAAGGGAGTGGAACACATAAAATTACAGTGTTAGTGGTTTGAGAAAGGCTCAGGGAAAAAGTTGTTTTCACTGCAGTAAACTGGGACACACCGTGATGGGCGTTAAAGGAAGACACTTTGGGGAAAGATGTGGTAGAAGAGGCTAAGCCCAGTGGCATTAGTGAAACTGGTAAAGGAGACCCCAAGTGGAGCCGAGGAGCTGCAGGAAATTGCACAGCATAGGCAAGGGCTGGGTATGGAGGCAGTGCCTGATCTCTCTAAAGAATTCACTTCTGTGGATAAAGTTTACTCAGAAAGGTCAGGGGGAGAAGAACAAGAAGTTATAATTTTGTGAGATATGGGATCTGCTCAGTCTCTAATAGTTGAGAAGTGAGGCGTCAGAAAAGCACAACAGATCAGGCAGCATCCAGACAGCAGGACAATCGAATATCAGGCAGTAACCCATCGTCAGGAACATGGTGGGGGGACAATGGGGCTGAAGGATAAATACGAGAGTAGTAGCTGAGCTGGTGGGAGGGTCACTGGGAAGGCGATAAGAAGATGTAGGTGGGAGTGATAGTGATATGTTGGAGGGTAAGGTGGAGTCGATAGGGGGAAAGGAAGATGGCTAGTTAGGGCAGTCCAAAAGAGCAGTGCTAGGTTGAACGGTTGAATCTGGAAGAGGATGGTGGAGGGGAAATTTGGAATTTGGTGAAGTCAACGTTGATGCTATACAGTTTGAGGGTTCCAGTTGTCCTACCACCGATAGGAGTCCTATCACCCTCCTGTTTGACATATCACCATCACACCCTCCCTGCATCTACCTATCGCCTTCCAATCTCCCTTCCACCAGCTCCACCCCCATTCTCCCATTTTTTTCTCAACCTCCGTCCCCCTCCCTTCCCTCCCACTTTCCTGATGAAGGATTTATGCCTGAAACGTCAATGCTCCTGCCCCTGGGATGCTGCCGACGTGCTGTGCTTTTCCAGCCCCACACTTTTCAACTCTCATCTCCAGCATCTGCAGCCCTCACTTTCTCTCACCCTCTAATAGTAAGAGATGAACGTTTTTATCACTCTTTCTGGCATGTTAATCAAGAGCGTGTTAATTTGTGGAATGGGGACAGAAATTAAGCATTCCCTTGTGTTACATCAGGATAGAATGCCAAATCAAGATTAGGGAAGTAACAGTGACAGTGAGTAACAGAGTGTCAGTCCCAGGAATACAGTTTGTTCTTGGGAACGATTTAGCAGGAGGTGATGAGGGAGAGGCACTCCTTGTGGTGGAGAAGCCAAAGGAAGACTCGGGAATTGGTGAGCTAAAAGAAAATTACCCAGGAATTTTTCCAGACTGTGTAGTAACAAGATCCCACTGTCATAAGGTACAGCAGGAAGGAAAAACGAACGAAAAAGACAAATGGGTGGATGCTCAGTGAACTGACCCCCTGTTTGATGAAACGGTGCAGGAAAAACCTGAACAGGCAGAGGATCAGGCAGAGGGGTTCAGTCCAGAAAGGCTAATGGACTGACAACAGATATATACACACACATTCACACACACATACACATGCACACACACAGAAAGGAATCAGAATATATTGTCGAACGTTATTAACTTAAAGATAGAATCATAAAATTAAAATGGAGACCCCGATAGTTTACTGCAGAAGGGAAATGGTCCGAAGTGCACCAGGTTGTGTTCGCAGTAACGTACAGTGTTACGGGTAGCACATAAACTAACTGCAGGGGGTCACCTCGGTGTACAGAAGACTCAGGCTAAGGTATGGAAGCATTTCTAGCGGCCTGGAATGCACAAGGACGCTCTTAATGTTTGTTTTACGTGACATACATACCAAATGTTAGGTAAGTAACAGGCAGTAATAAAACCAGCACCTTTCTTGCCAATTCCTCCATTCGAAGAACCTTGCACGTAGGTTATGATTAATTGTGTAGCTCCTCTTTCTAATGTAAAAGTGGAAACCAATATTTGCTGACTATATTGGATGTGTCTACCAGATTTCCAGAGGCAATTCCATTATTGGTGTGTTAAGGCAAAAAGGGAGGTGGAGGAGTTGGTAGCTTTCTTTTACTCGCTGTGGGCTGCCCAGAGAGATTCAGTCAGACCAAGGGTCTCATTTTACCGCTCAGCTGTTTAAGGAAGTCATGGATGGCTTAGGCATGCAGCACTTCAAATCAAAGTCATCCCATCCTGAATCCCAGGGAGCCTTGGATAGTTAGCATCAGACACTGAGGACCATGTTAACAGCGTACTGTCAGGATTACCCGAATGGTTGGGATAAAGGTGTCACATTAAATTGTTTGCCATTAGAGATGCCCCAAATAAATCTACTCACTTTACTTCCTTTGAGTTAATATTAGTACATGAAGTGAGCGGTCCTTTGAAATTAATTAAGTATAAACTTACAGGACCGAAGTCGGATATCTCACACTTGGATTATGTAAGTGAGTTGAGGGAGAGATTGGATGGAGTAGGTGAGTTAGCTAAACAGTACCTGAAGGGGGCACAGTATAGATTGATGCAGATGGCAGATAAAAATCTCTGAAACTTTGACGATTTCCCGTGGGGATGACGTATCAGTATCGCCACCAGTGGTAGGAAATCCCTTCAAAGCCAGGTTTAGTGGCCCCTTTCAAATTTAAAAAAAAGTGTGGAGTCAGTTAAATTACCTAGTAAAGATACAGGAGATGACAAAAAAACTTTATGGAGTATTTCATATGGATGAATAATGCACTAGCCACATTTAAGACTCAAGAACAGAGGTGTGGCCATATGAACAAATTGTGCAGCTTATCTCTATGATGTAGTGATCTTTAGCAAATGATTGAAAGCTCACATGTTACAGTTAGCAGAGCATGTTGAACGATTACAAGAAGCAAACTTGGTAATAAACTTAAAGAAAACATAATTCGTGAAGGCAGAGGTGACGTTCTTGGGACATTACATTGGACGTGGAAGGTTGACCCCATGGAACATAAAAACGAAGTGCTTTGAGGAATTTCCACGACCATGATCGAAGAAAGAGGTGCTTTGGTTTATGGAACTGAGTGGATTCTATTGAATGTTTGTTCAAAACTTCAGCAGTGTCTTGGCACCACTGATGGATTTACTGAAGAAGAACACAGAATTGTGGTGGACAGAACAATGTCAGGAGGCATTTGAGAATTTTAAAGCAGGATTAATCACCACGCCAGTTTTAGCTACACCAAATATTCTGAAACCCTTTGAAAATTGTGTTTGATGCTCGGGATATAGGGGTCGGCGATGTATTGATACAGAAAGAGGATGATGGAATTGAATGGCTAATTGGCTACTTTTCGAAAAAACTCAATATACACCAGAAAAAAACCCAACAAAATCTCCATGATTGAACAAGAAGGATTATGTTCCACACTGGCCTGACAATATTTTAATGTTTATATGACAAACAAATTGTCAGAGATGTTTTTGGACAACGACAAATCTCTCGCATTTTTTGGAATATTTAAAGACCAGAATACCAGACTATTTAATTGGAGTCTTACCTTACCGACTTTAAACTCACAAAATGTACATGCTGCGGCTCCTACAATGTGATAGCAGATGGGTTTTCGCGGATTTAAAGGAAAGCAGTGGAGATATGATTTGACTTATTCCAGTGTTATATTGGTGTGCAGAATTAATATGAATGAAATAACTGAGATTAATACTTTTGTATTTCATATAATTGGGATTAAGAATTAGAGGAAAAGAAATGTAGCCAACTTTTCATTCTGCTGGTTCATTTTATTTTATGAAGCAGGAAGATGTTATGAAGCCAAAAACATGTATGGGAACTTTAAGACAGAATGGGTTTTGTTGAATAGAAATTAAAGCCACAGATGCCAGCTAAAGGTCACACTGTTCCACATGTCACCATAAACTGAGGAATGGATTCCTGAGTTTTGGTTGCTGATTTGACAATCATTCAAATGTAACCAAAGAGTTTAAATAACGCTCAGGACACCATATGCCAACAGAATTTGAATATTATTGTTTGGACACCTGGACAGCAATCAAATTATGAGAATTATTATATCATGGGGAGCATACATACCCAGCATTTTGAACACTGGAGGGAGAGATACTGCCATCCAACATCAGAGTAACTGCTGTAGAACAGGAGTGCTGACTGGCCATCGCAAACACTCTCTATCAAAGACACATGTTCATGTCAAACCTATTTGCAATGAAAAAAACGACCCAAGGAGATCATCAGCTGGAAGAGTGAGCACAGCAGGGAAGATAGAGACTGTGTGGTCTTGAGATTGTAATGTTTCATATGTGGGTTGTTGGAACAGCATATTTTTACAGAGTTGGAGTCAGATAGTAAGTAGCTAAGAAAAGAGGGGCTTGCATTTGTGAATAGTTGTTGCTTAGTGTTCACTATTATAATGTAGAAACTAACTTGATAATTTTTGTTTAAATGGTGGAATGTAGGAGATCTGTGTCACTCATATTTTAACAGATTACGAGGTGAGATGAGCTTTTCTGGGTGTTTGGGTTTAATTAACAGAGGGGTTCGAGTCCAACTTGTAAATGTCCATCCACGTTAACCCCATTTCCCTGCAGTTGGCCCATATGCTTCCAGTCCTTTCCGATCCACATATTTATCCACATACTTTTGAAATGTTGTTAATGTACCCCCCTCAACCATATCTGCTGGCAACTCATCCACGTACCAGCCCTCCGTATAAAGAAGTGGCCCCTCAGGTTCCCTTTTATTCCTTCCCCTTTAACCTTAAACTGATCCCCTCTAATCGTCGATTCACTACACCTTGGAAAAAGACTGAGAGCGTTAACCCTATCCATACCCCTCGTGATTTTATACAGCTCTATAAGGACTTCCTCAGTCTCCTACATGCTAAAGAATAGGTCCTAGCTTGTCCACACTCCCTATAACTCAGACCATTGGGTCCTGGCAACGTCTTTGTAAATTTCTTCTGCACTCTTTCTAATTAAACAACATCCTCCCCATAACAAAGTGACAAAGCTGAACACAATACTCCAAGTGCGGCCTTACCAAAGTCCTGTGTAACTGCAACATAACGCCCCAACTTCTATACTCAATATCCTGCCTGATGAAGGCCAATGTGCCAAAAGCCTTCTTCACTGCCCTCTGTCTCCACTCTTAGAGAACGGTGCACCTGAACGCCAAGGTCCCTCTGCCCACTACACCCTTGAATACCCTCCCACTCACCATGAAACTCCTACTTTGATCTGAGTTTCCAAAATGCAAGACCTCACGCTTCGAAATTAAATTCCATTTACCATTTCTCGGCCCACTTCCCCACCTGATTAAGGTCCTGATGCAATTTCTGATAAACTTCCTCACTGATCATGCTCCCAATTACTTTACTGTCATCTGCAAAATTACTAATCATACCTTGTACATTCTCAACCAAATCATAGGTAACAAACAGCAATGGACCAAGCCTCTGGTCTGACAAACATCCTTCCACTCAACCCTCTGCTTCCTACCATCAACCCAACTGTGTATCCAATTGGCCAGTTCCCCCAGTATTCCACGAGATGAAACCTTCCTGAGCAGCCTGCCATGTGGAACCTTATCAAAGGCCTTACTGAAATCCATAGAGACTACGTCTATCACTCTGCCCTCATCAAACGTCCTGGTAACTTCATCAAAATACTCAAAGCAATTTGGGAAGCATGATCTCCCACTCACAAGTCTATGCTGACTGCTCCGAATCAAACCCTATGTAAGTAATGGGTGCAGTCAATGGTATGCTGTCCTTCATTGTAAGATGATTCGACTACATAAGTAAAGCCATCTTCCGGCTGTTGTGGAGCCTTGCTGAGAGAGCATTTGTGGGGCATTCTGTACAAATTTGATGTCCTTTGTAAGGAATGATTCCCTTACCACAGACATTGATGATGGTAACATGAGGATAGAGTGAATAAGCTGAGTGTTTAATCTGTAGAGCTGTGAGAGATGAAGAAATGGTGATGCTGAAACACGAGGAGTGGCAGCGATCACTTATTTCCAAAAGAGACATTGACAGGGAGAGAAATTCCATACTTTACCCAGGGTGATTGGTTTGATTTATTGTCACGTGTACCTCAGTACAGGGAAACACTTTGTTTATGAGCAGTGGAGGAAGATCATAGTAAGCATGGCCAGACAGATCATAGGGTGGAAATAGACTTGGACAGAGTAAGGCACACAGGATACACTAAACAGGACGTGCCCTAGACAAGAGCAACATGAACAAGATCAGCATTATTTGAACTTAGAGAGTCCATTCATCAGTCTAACGCGACTTTCCTAATAGTTTATATGGCTCAATTAACTCTCCCCACGTTATTGTGCAGTCGGCAAGTGAACCCTGGACTGAACATCAGGTTGTTCACAATCCCCAACAGCAGCCACAATACCTTCCATCTGAAACAGGTAGCAATTCCCAACAGCTTCCTCCCTACATAGAGAACACCAGGCTATCTTCTTGGAGATGGAAGATGCCTTCTTGAGACTTCGCACAAGACATATGGCTTCCCTGCTCACCACGAGAAAACCACGTTAAAGTCCCACGTGTGTATCATGAGCAACGGAGCCAAGAGGAACAACGTGGAACAGTCTGTCTGTGCAGCCTCTGCCCCACTTGTTCATCATGTTAGAGCATCAATTAGGAGACACTTAAGACTGCCGATGCTGGATATCAGAGGAGAGCATCAATTGCTGGAAAAGCACAGCGGGTCAGCCAGCATCTGATGACCAGGAGAATCGAAGTTTTGGGCATAAGGCATTCATCAGGATTCAGCATCAATTACCTCATTCTGCCCCCGTGTAAGTGCATTGAGGTTGGAATGGCCTCCTACTGTTCCTGTGTAAGTGACTCACGGAAGTGATTGGCTTCACCCTCGTCCAATTGAACAGGGCCAAGGTCCTGACTGGTTACCCCTGGTTCTTGTTTGATAGCTCATTGTACTGACTAGTGTGACAACGCTGCAGCTTTAAGAGGTTATTTTGTCTTGGTTTCTTTTAAGAGAGAGATTGAACGATCGGTACCAAGCTGGTTAGTAAAGACCACTTGGGTAAGAGCTAGGGAGGCCTTCTGTTTATTTTAGTGCAGCCTGAATGGGTGTGGCCAGCTCTCACAGATTAGGATCTCTGGGTTTTCGTTTCTCGGCAACATCAGGAACTATTGGGGTGTCCACAGAGTTTGAAGCTTCAGTGAATGTTTCCTGGTTGCAACCCTCTCTGAAGTTTCTCTTGATGTTGTTTTTAATTCCTGGATTGGAGAAATGTTTGTGACAATCTGTGTCTAAATATTTCTTTTTTCCAAGGGCTGTGTATGGGATTTTCCTATATTGGAACAGTTCATTAGTAATACTTTCTCGATCTGTTATTCTGTTAACTTGTCCAGTAGAATTGCGTTATTCTAAATTTCTCTTTCTTTGGTTTCATTTTCTCTTTCGTGTTTAAGTAGATGGTGATTTGCTTCACACCGAGTCGTTTGACCAGTCACATGGCATCTAGAACAGACACTTTACATTTCCTTTAAAATAAGAAAACATTAGAATCTAGGCTACTGCCTTCAAATATTTTCGAGGGGCTCTGGTGTGGCCCATCACACGAGACTCCTTCTCTTCCTAAGCAATAGGCTGGAGGTACTGAATGGACTCTCCCTGTTCTTCTCCAATAGTGTCAATGGGGTGAATGGCTTCCTCATATTCCTGTGAAACCAGCGTGAGCTGCTGAATGAACTCTTGTTTTACTGGAGCAGTGCCCGTCATTGCTGTTACATGAATGTTACGGACAGTTTAACAGCACAAGTCTCAATGGAGTCTGGATCCTGCTACACACGGACAAAGACCAGTTCAGGAGCTGACGGAGGACGAAATGTTCTGAATATTGTGGAATCTTTAGCGACCATCCCCACTTCTGATCTTATGGTGGGGAGGTGGGGGTGGGGAGACATTGATGAAGCAGCTGAATATGTTTGTGAAGGGGAAGCTACCCTGAGGATCTCCCACAAAGGTGACCCAGGACAGAGATGATGAACATCTTCCTTTGTGCCATGTTTGACCCCAAACACTGGAGAGGTTACTCTGATTCCTATTAAGTCCAGTTTTGTTAAGCTCCTTTATGTCAACAGAAGTCAACCACTGCCTTGATATCGGGGCCTGTCATTTTTCTCAGAAAGATATAACCTCTTTTGTTCACATCAACAGGCCAATGATATAGGAGCAGCATGTGTTTTCTTCCAACAGGTAGTATTGAATGTCAGGATTTCTCTCCTCAAGGGTGTTCTGGGAGCTAGATGACTGAACGTATTTGAAGAGGAGGTAGATGGAAATTGACCTGTCAGAGAGTTGAGGGCGATGAAGAATTGGATATGAAAGAGGATTTGAGACCAGGAGCAGATCAGTCATGATCTTAAAGAAGGGCAAGGCAGGCTTGGGGAGTGAACAACATGCCTCTGTTTCTGATGTTCTCCCATTCTGTTATTGGAAAGTTAGTGGGTGTTATTTTCATGAATGTTCTGTTATTGAATGTTGCAGACAGGGAGACCAGAGGATTTTGTGAGCCATCTCTGGGTGAGGTATGGGGGCTGTATTCACACTGAATCTAGGTGTACAACATGACCAACAAATGAAGCACAAGTTGCAGAGAGGGGAAGCTGTGTGAAGAGAGATGAGGGGCCTCTTTCATACCCAGCCTGGGTTTTCCAATTACATTTCCCAATTCACTTCAAACCGTGTGGGACAGTACTGAGGGGCTGAATGGTCTCCTCTGTTTCTGTGCACCAGGTTATAGGAGTAAGTAGCCTCCAACTGCTCCTGTCTAGCAGGTTTGAGGGGCTGAATGGAACACAGGAACATGGGACTGAGGAGCAGGAGTGGGTCATTAGATAGTTTTAGCCTTCTCCACCAGGCACTAAAATTGTAGCTGATCAGATTGTGGTCTCAGCTCCACTTTCCTGTCTGCGTCCCATTGTGCAAGACTCACTTCTTTGTCAAATATTTAAATAACACAGCTTTCAATTAATGTGAACATAGAGACACGACAACCTTCCACTGAAGACTATTCCGACTTGAAAGGTCCTTTCAGAATTATTCATCATCCCTCTTATAGAATCAGAGAGTCATGCAGAACGGAAACAGACCCGTTAGTCCAATCTGTTCACCCCGATCAGATATCAAATCTGATTTTGTCCCATTTACCAGCATTTGGCCAATATTTCTCGTGTGATTGTACCCGCCTTGACCACTTCCTCTGACTGCACTTTCTGTACAGACACCAGTCTCTGTGTGAAATATTTACCTTCAGGTCCCTTCTAAATTATTCGCCCTCTCCCCTCCAACCTATGCTGTCTTGTTCTGGACTTCCCTATCCTTGGGAGCAGAACATGGCTGTTCAGAATATTCATGCCCCTGATGATTTTATAAACCTCTGTAATGTTGCCTCTCAACCACTGACACTCCAGGTGGAAACACCTCAACCTAACCAGCCTCTCCCTAAAGCTCAAGCCTCCAGTCCTGGAACATTCGTGTAAGTCATTTCTGCAGAAAACCGAGTTGTACGCAGTATTCTTAAAGTGGCCTCACCAACATCTTGTACAGATGCACCATACCACCACAACCCCTATACTCAATGCTCTGACTGATTAAGGCAAATGTGCCAAATGTGTTAATCACCAGTCTGTCTACCTGCGACTCACTGCTACAGGTAATCATGTACGTAAACATCAGAAAGTTAACATGATGGTAGTGCCAGCAGATAGGAGGACCAGTGATACGTTAATCATTATTGAGATTAGATTGTGTTGGAAACATGAGCTTAACATGTCAGGAAGTGAAATCAAATCAATGGGTTCAGGATGGTTAATATACAAAATAACAGATAGCCCGGAGTGCGTTACAGACTGGAATCTAATCGAGGGGTTCAGGTGGTTAATATACAGAATACCAGATACCCCGGAGTGAGGTACAATCTGGAATCTAATCAAGAGGTTCAGGGTGGTTTATATAGGAATAACAGGTACCCCGGAGTGAGTTACTGCCAATAATCTAATCGAGACTTTGAGGGTAGTTTATATACAGAATAACAGGTAGCCCGCAGTGAGTTACAACCTGGAATCTAATTGCAGGGTTCAGGGTGCTTTATAAACAGAATAACACATACCCTGGAGTTAGTTACAGCCTGGAATCTAATCGAGGGGTTCAGGGAGTTTTAGATACAGAATAACAGATAGCCTGGAATGTGTTACAGGTTGGAACCTAATCGAGGCATTTAGGATGGTTTATGTACAGAATAACAGATGCCATGGATTGAGTTACAGTCTGGAATCTAATCGAGTAGTTCCGGGTGGTTTTTATACAGAATAACAGATAGCCCCGTGTGAGTTACAGCCTGTCATCTAATCGAGGGATATGTTAACCTTTTTATGTGAAATAACTTGTAACTGGGAGTGTGTCACAAAGTGTACTATTGGCCAACTGGTTTTAAATCTTGACTCACATAAACATAATGCAGACACAAACTACACAACTTTACTGACTCCCCACGATCCTCAGTTGAGGACTACCCTCCTCTGTTTTCCCCTTTCACTGAAGATATTAATATACCTTTTATACTGCACTGACATTCTGGTTATAGTGCTACCTATCTCTCACTGCCTCATTTATCTTCAATCCTGTTGAAAGATACTTAAACCAACAGATGCACAAAGTTACAGAAAGAGTGTTGTTTAATTGCATGTGCATTATTTTCTTTTATTTGTAGACAACACACATTTTGAACCCACAGAAGGTCAGTGTGGGATATGAGAAAACCTTCAATTTGGGAGGAGCCTAAGCCAGTCAGGATTCTGATCCAACGCTGCAAATCTACAATTCAGTGGCTGAGCTCTATCAAGTTTTGTATATTATGTTTCTGTTATATATTAGGAGCTTGGAAAGTAAGGCAGACCTTACTGGAATGTCACATTGTCTCTCCGCATTCACTGTAAAAAGGTTCTGGGATTTGCATTTTATTCAACTTCAAAGAGCTGTCTCCATTTCCTATCTCTGCTGGCATCAATGAATGGAAATGGCTTTTGACACATTGCCCCCTCTCGCTTACTGTAAGTATTCCTGACACAAATCAGTCAGGCAGACATTTTAGATTTGTCCACAGCCACCATTTTATATCAGCAGAACGATGACATTGAGTTTATAAATAAGGAAAAGCAAGAGAGACTGGCAACATCAATACAGTTTGAAAATATATAAAACATTGAACATGCACACAGAATCACAGACACACCGAATCACACACACAGGGATACATACACCTTCCAGAAGCTGTCTCCATTGCCTATCTTGCAAGAGAATTCATGTTATGATGATGCATTCATGCAGGACAGTAAACAGCTTTTGAGACTTTCCCCATTGTGACAGAAATTCAGCCCCAATCTGAAACTTGGAGATATGTAACAGGACAGAAATGAACCAGCAGCTTTCTGTGTTCTTGCTACCCAGGTAACATTTGACCATTTAGTTTAACTTGTCTTCAGTCTAACATTCAACAAGGATCACTTCACAGATCCAATAACAGATCCCTAGGAGTGAGTTCCAGACTGGAATCTAATTGAGGGGTTTAGGGTTTACATACAGCCTAAGAGATACCCAGGAGTGAGGGGCAGAGTGGAATCTAATCGAGAGGTTTGAGGTGGTTTACATACAGAATAACAGATAACAAGTAGTGTGTCACAAAATCACGGAGTCATACAGTCATAGCATGGAAACAGACCCTTTGGTCCAATCTGAACATGCCGACCAGATATCCTAATCTACTCTAGTCTCTTTTTCAAGCACTTGGCCCATTTCCCTCCAAACCTTCCCATTCATATACCAATTGAGCTGCATTTTAAATGTTGCAATTGTACCAGCCTCCACCACTTCCTATGACAGTTCATGACATTCATGTACCACCCTCTGACTGAACAAGTTGCCCTTTAGGTCTCTTTCATATTACCTCTCACATTAAACCTATGCCTTCTAGTTCTGGACTCCCCACCCCAAAGAAAAGACTTTGTCTATTTATCCTATCCATGCCCGTCATGATTTTATAAACCTCGATAAGGTCACCCCTCAGCCTCTGACGTTCCAGGGAAAACAGCCCCAGACTATTCAGCCTCTCCCTGTAGCTCAAATCCTCTAACCCTGGCATCCACCTTGAAAATCTTTTCTGAACCCTTCCATGTTTCGCAACATCCTTCCGATAGGAAGGAGACCTGAATTGCATGCCATATTCCAACAGTGGCCGAACCCATGTCCAGCCACAACATGACCTCTCAATGCCTATACTCAAAACTCTGACCAATAAAGGAAAGCATACCAAACGCTGCCTTCATTATCTTATCCACCTGCCACTCTACTCTCACGGAGCGACGAACCTGCACTTCAAAGTCTCTTTGTTCAGCAACTCTCCCTCGGACCTGACCATTAAGTGTATAAATCCTGCTCAAATTTGCTTTCTCAAAATGCAGCGCCTCGTGTTTATCGAAGTGGAATAGAATTGAAGGTTTTGGGGTGTTTTTGAAACATGCCAGTCACATATACATGGAAGTGAGTTACACGTTGGAATCTAATCGAGAGGGTTCTGGGTGATTCATATAATCCCGACAGTGGGGAAACAAGCCCTTCAGCCCAACAAGACCACACTGACCCTCAGAAGAATAACCCATCCAGACCCATTTCCCCACATTTACCCCTGACTAATGCACCTCACCTACACATCCCTGAATACCATGGGCAATTTTAACAGGGTTTGGATTGGATGGCTAATATACAGACTAACAGTTACCCAGGAGTGTGATACAGACTGGAATCTAATCAAAGGATTGAAGTGGCTAATGTACAGAGCCCCTTAAAATTGGAAGTCAGTTGCAGATTGGAATTTTATCAAGGGGATTCGGGACGATTATGTGTACAATAACAGACACCCCAGAGTGAGTTGCAGACTGGAATCTCATCGAGGGTTTCAGGGTG
Organism: Chiloscyllium punctatum; assembly: GCF_047496795.1. Taxonomy (NCBI): domain Eukaryota; kingdom Metazoa; phylum Chordata; class Chondrichthyes; order Orectolobiformes; family Hemiscylliidae; genus Chiloscyllium; species Chiloscyllium punctatum. The sequence continues at coordinate 742,669 of NW_027309865.1, forward strand.
GTTTATATGCAGAATAACAGGTTGCCCGGAGTGAGTTATACAGTCATAGAATCATAGAGATGCACAGTATGGAAACAGACCCTTCAGTCCAACCTGTCAATGCCTACCAGATATCCCAACCCAATCTAGTTCCACCTGCCAGTACCTGGCACATGTCCCTCCAAACCCTTCCTATTCATATACTCACCCAAATATTTCTTAAATGTTGCAATTGTACCAGCCTTCACCACTTCCTCTGGCAGATCACTCCATACATGTACCACCTTCTGCGTGAAAAAGTTTTCCCTTAGGTCTCTTTCATATCTTTCCCCTCTCAAACTAAACGTATGCCCTCTAGTTCTGGTCTCCCTTACCTCGATAAGTTAATCCCTCAGCCTCCGACACTTCAGGGAAAAGAGCCCCAGACTGTTCAGCCTCTCCCTGTAGCTCAAATACTCCAACCCTGGCAACATTCTTGTAAATCTTTTCTGAACCCTTTCAAGTTTCACAACATCTTTCCGATAGGAAGGAGACCGGAATTGCACGCAATATTCCAAGACTGACCTAACCAATGTCCTGTATTGCCGCAACATGACCTCCCAACTCCTGTAATCGGTACTCTGACCAATAAAGGAAAGCATACCAAATACCTTCTTCACTATCCTATCTACCTGCGACTCCACTGTCAAGGAGCTATGAACCTGCACTTCAAGGTCTCTTTGTTCAGCAGCACACCCTAGGAACTTAACATTAAATGTAGAAGTCCTGCTAAGATTTGCTTTCCCAAAATGCAGCACCTCGCATTTATCTGAATTAAACTCCATCTGTCACTTCTCAGCCCATTGGCCCATCTGGTCCAGATCCTGCTGTCATCTGAGGAAACCCTCTTCTCTGTCCACTACACCTGCAATTTTGGTGTCATCTGTAAACTTGCTAATTGTACCTCTTATGCTCGCATCCAAATCATTTACATAAATGACAAAACGTAGAGGGCCCAACACTGATCCTTGTGGCACTCTCCCATGGGGAACCTTGTCGAACGTCTTACTGAACTCCATATGGATCACGTCTACTGCTCTGCTTTCATCAATCTGCTTTGTTACTTCTTCAAAAAACTCAATCAAGTTTGTGATACATGATTTCCCACGCACAAAGCCATGTTGACTATCCTGAATCAGTCCTTGCCTTTCCAACTTCATGTACATTCCGTCCCTCAGGATTCCATCCAACAACTTGCCCACCGCCGAGGTCAGGCTCACTGGTCTATAGCTCCCTGGCTTGTCTTTACCGCCCTTCTTAAACAGTGGCACCACGTTTGCCAAACTCCAGTCTTCCGGCATCTTACCTGTGACTATTGATGATACAAATTTCTCAGCAAGAGGCCCAGCAATCACTTCTCTAGCTTCCCACAGAGTTCTCGGGTACACCTGGTCACGTCCTGGGGATTTATCCACCTTTAACCATTTCAAGACATCCAGCCCTTCCTCCTCTGTATATCTGTAACATTTTGCAAGATGTCACCATCGGTTTCCCTGCATTCTATATGTTCCATATCCTTTTCCACAGTAAATACTGATGCAAAATATTCATTTAATATCTTCCCCATTTTCTGTGGCTCCACACAAAGGCCGCCTTACTGATCTTAGAGGGGCCCTATTCTCTCCCTAGTTACCCTTTGTCCTTAATATATTTTTAAAAGCAGTTTGGATTCTCCTTAATTCTATTTGCCAAAGCTATCTCATGTCCGCGTTTTGCCCTCCTGATTTCCCTCTTAAGTATACTCCAACTTCCTTTATCCTCTTCTAAAGATTCACTCGATCTATCCTGTATATACCTGACATATGCTTCCTTCTTTTTCTGAACCAAACCCTCAATTTCTTTAGTCAGCCAGCATTCCCTATAACTACCAGCTTTCCCTTTCAACCCTGACAGGAAGTTACTGCCTGGAATCGAATCGAGGTGTTCAGGGTCGTTTGTATACAGAACAGCAGACACCCCGGAGTGAGTTACAGCCTGCTATCTAATCGAGGGGTTCAGAGTGGTTTATATACGGAATAACAGATATTCTGGGGTGTGTTACAGCCTGGAATCTAATCGAGGGGATCAGGGTGGTTTATATACAGAATAACAGATACCCCGGACTGAGGTACAGCCTGGAATCGAATCAAGGTGTTCAGGGTGGGTTATATACAGAATAACAGATAGTCCAGATTACGTTACGGCCTGGAATCTAATCGAGGGGTTCAAGGAGGTTAATATGCAGAATAACAGATAGCCCGGAGTGTGTTACTGTCTGGAATCTAATTTATGTCTGTTCACTTTAAGATAGGACGGGTTTTGCTGAATCGAAAGTACAGCCACAGATGCCAGCTAAAGGTCAGACTGTTCCAAATGTAACAATTAGCTGGGAAATGGAAGTCTGAGTTTTGGTTGCTGTTTTGACAGCAATTCAAATGCAAACAAAGACTTTAAATAATGCTCAGAATATCAGAAGCCAATGGAATTTGAATATTATTGTTCATACATCTAGATATCAATCAAATTATGAGAATTATTGTATCATGGTAAATAAATAAACCCAGCATTTTGAACACTGGAGGGAGAGCTACTGCCATCCAACAGCAGAGTAACTGCTGTAGAGCAGGAGTGCTAACTGGCCATCTCAAACACTCTCTATCAATGTCACATGTTCATGTAAAACATACTTGCATTAAAAAAAAACATGACCCAGGGAGATACAAGCTGAAATAGTGAACACAGCGGGGAAGACAGAGACTGTGTGGTCTTGAGATTGTAACGTTTAATATGTGGTTTGTTGGAACAGCATACATTTTACAGAGTTGGAGTCAGATAGTAAGTAGCTAAGAAAAGAGGGGCTTGTATTTGCGAATAGTTTTTGTTTAGTGTTCACTATTAAAGTTAAGAAATTAACTTGTTAATTTTTGTTTAAATAGTGGAATGTAGGAGATCTGTGTCACTCATATGTTAACAGATTAGGAGGTGTGGCGAGCTTTTCTGGGTGTTTGGTTTTAATTAACAAAGGGTTAAGACTCCACCTTGTAAATGTCCATTCACACTAACCGCATTTCCCTGCAGTTGGCCCATATCCTTCTCGTGCTTTCCTATCTACCTATTTATCCAAATACTTTTGAAATGTTGTTAATGTACCCCCCTCAGCCACTTCTTCTGGCAGCTCATCCACATACCAGCCATTTATGTAAATAAGTGGTCCCTCAGGTTGCCTTTTATTCCTTCCCCTTTAACCTTAAACTGATCCCCTCTCGTCCTTGATTCTCTAAACTTTGGAAAAGACTGAGAGCATTCACCCTATCCCTATCCCTCATGATCTTATACAGCTCTATAAGGACCCTCCTCCGTCTCCTACACTCTAAAGAAAAGGTCCTAGCTTGTCCAACCTCTCCCTATAACTCAGACCATTGGGTCCTGGCAACTTCTTTGTAAATTTCTTCTGCACTCTAACTAATTTAATAACATCCTCCCTATAACAAGGTGACAAAACTGAACACAATACTCCAATTGTGGCCTTACCAAAGTCCTGTGTAACTGCAACATAAATTCCCAATTTCTGGACTCAATGTCCTGCCTGACGAAGGCCAGTGTGTCAAAAGCCTTCTTCTCTGCCCTGCCTACCTGTGACTACACTCTCAGGGAACCGTGCACCTGAACACCAAAGTCCCTCTGCCCACTGCACCCCTTAAGACCCTCCCATTCACTGTGAAACTCCTACCTTGATTTGAGATTCAAACCTGCAAGACCTCACACATCTATATTAAATTCCATTTGCCATTTCTCAGCCCACTTGCCCACCTGATTAAGGTCCTGCTGCAATTTCTGAGAAACTAACTCACTGATCATGCTCCCACTTATTTTAGTGTCATCTGCAAACTTACTAATCATGCCTTGTACATTGTCAACTAATTCATAGATAACAAACAGCTGTGGACCCAGCCTCCAGTCTGACAGGCATCCTTCAACTAAACCCTCTGCTTCCTATCAACAACCCAACTGTGTATCCAATTGGCCAGTTCCCCCAGTATTCCACGTGATGGAACCTTCCAGAGCAGCCTGCCATGTGAACCTTGTCAAAAGGCCTTATTCAAATCCAGAGAGACTACATTAATCATTCTGCCCTCATCAACATTCTTGGTCACTTCAACACAGGACTCTAAGAAAGTTGGGAAGCATGATCTCCCAATCACAATTTTATGCTGACCAGTCTGAATCAAACCCTGTGTAAGTAATGGGTGCAGTCAATGGCATGCTGTCCTTTATTGTAAGATGATCCGAGTACATAAGTAAAGCCATCTTCCGGCTGTTGTAGAGCCTTGCTGAGAGAGCATTTGGGGCACTCTGTACAGATTTGATCTCCTTTGTAAGGAATGATCTCCTTACCACAGACACGGGTGATGGTAACATGAGGATAGAGTGAAGAAGCTGAGTGTTTAATCTGTAGAGCTGTTAGAGATGAATAAATTGTGACGCTGAAACACGAGGAGTGGCAGCGATCACTTATTTCCAAAAGAGACATTGACAGGGAGAGAAATTCCATACTTTACCCAGGATTGATTGGTTTGATTTATTGTCACGTGTATCTCAGTACAGGGAAACGCTTTATTTATGAGCAGTGGAGGAAGATCATAGTAAGCATGGTCAGACAGATCATAGGGTGGAAATAGATTTGGACAGAGTAAGGCATACAAGTTACCCTGAACAGGACGTGCACTAGACAAGATCAACATGAACAAGATCAGCATTATTTGAAATTAGAGCATCCATTCATCAGTCTAACGTGACTTTCCTAACAGTTTATTTGCCTAAACTAACTCTCGCCTCTTTATTGTGCAGTCGGCGTGTGAACCCTGTACTGAACATCAGGTTGTTCACAATCCCCAACAGCAGCCACAATACCTTCCATCTGAAACAGGTAGCCATTCCCACCAGCTTCCACCCTACATAGAGAACACCAGGCTGTCTTCGCAGAGATTAAAGATGCCTTCTTGAGACTTCACACAAGACATATGTCTTCCCTACTCACCACTAGAAAACCACATTAAAGTCCCACATGTGTATCATGAGCAACGGAGCCAGGAGGAACAACGTGGAGCAGTCTGTCTGTGCAGCTTCTGCTCCACTTGTTCATCATGTTAGAGCATCATTTCGGAGACACTTAAGACTGCCGATGCTGGAGATCAGAGTAGAGTTTCGATTGCTGGAAAAGCACAGCAGGTCAGGCAGCATAAGAGTACCAGGAGAATTGACGTATTGGGCATAAGACATTCATCAGGAATCAGCATCAATTACCACATTCTGCCCCCGTGTAAGTGCATTGAGATGGGAATGGCCTCCTGCTGTTCCTGTATAAGTGACTCACGGGAGTGATTGGCTTCTTCCTCGTCCAATTGGACAGAACCAAGGGCCTGACTGGGTTACACCTGGTTCCTGTTTGACAACTCGATGTACTGTCAAGTGTGATGGTGCTGCAGCTTTAAGAGGTTATTTTGTCCAGGTTTCTTTTAAGAGAGAGATTGTATGGTCATCACAAAGCTGGCTAGTTAAGACCACTTGAGTAACAGCTAGGGAGACCTTGTGTTTATTTTAATGCAGCCTGAATGGGTGTGGCCAGCTCTCACAGATTAGAATCTCTGGGTTTTGGTTTCTCAGTAACATCAGAAACTATTGGGGTCTCCACAGAGTTGGAAGCTTCAGTGGATGTCTCCTGGTTGCTACTGTCTCTGAATTTTCTCTTAATTCTGTTTTTAATTCCTGGATTGGAGAAATATTTGTGACATTCTGTGTCCGAATATTCCTTTTTGCCAAGGGCTGTGCTTATGGGATTTTACTATATTGGAACAGTTCATTAGTAATAGTTCCTAGATCTATTATTCTGTTAAGCTGTCCAATAGAATTACGTTATTCTAAATTCCTCTTTCTGTGGAGTTATTTCTTCTTTCGTGTTGAAATAGATGGTATTTTGCTTCACACCGAGGAGTCTGACCAGTCACATTGCATCTGGAACAGACACTTTACATTTCCTTTAAAATAAGAAAACAAAAAAGTCTAGACTATTGCTGTCAAATATTTTCGAGGGGTTCTGTTGTGGTCCATCATACTAGACGCCTTCTCTTCCTGAGTAATAGGCTGGAGGCACTGAATAGGCTATCCCTGTTCTTCTCCAATCATGTCAATGGGCTGAACGACTTCCTCATATTCCTGTGAAACCAGCGTTAGGTGCTGAATGAACTCTTATTTTATTGTGGCAATGCGCAGTGTCAGGCAGTGCTGGTAGATGAATGTTACTGATACTTTAACAGCACAAGCATGACTGGAGCCTGGGTCTTGCTGCACATGGACACAGACCAGTTCAGGAGCTGACGGGGGCGTCAAATTATTCAGAACATTGTGGAATCTTCAGTGACCATCCCCACTTCTGTTCTTATGGTGGGGAGGGTGAGCGCGGGGAGACATTGATGAAGCAGCTAAAGATGTTTGTGAAGGGGAAGCTACTCTGAGGATCTCGCACAGAGGTGACCCAGGACTGAGATGATGAACATCTTCCTTTGTGCCATGTTTGACCCCAAACACTGGAGAGTTTACTCTGATTCACATTAAGTCCAGCTCCTTGGTGTCAACAGAAGTCAACCACTGCCTTGATATCGGGGCCAGTAATTTTTATCTAAACCCTTGTCTCAACCTCTTTTGTTCGCATCAATAAGCCATGATATAGGAGCAGCAAGTGTTTTCTTCAAACAGGTGGTATTGAATGTCAGGATTTCTCTTCTCAAGAGTGTTCGGGGAGCTAGATGACTGAAAGTATTTGAAGAGGAAATAGATGGATATTGACCTGTCAGAGAGGTGAGGGCTATGAAGAATTGGGTATGAAAGAGGATTTGAGGCTAGGAGCAGATCAGTCATGATCTTAGTGAAGGGCAAGGCAGGTTTGGGGAGTGAACGACATGCCCCTGTTTCTGATGTTTTCACATTCTGCTATTGGAAAGTTAATGAATGTTATTTTTATGAATGTTCTGGTATTGTATATTGCAGTCAGGGCGACCAGATGATTTTCTGAGCCATCTCTGGGTGAGGTATGGGGGCTGTATTCTCAGTGAATCTGTGTCTACAACATGATCAACAAATGAAGCACAAGCTGCAGAGAGGGGAAGCTTTATAAAGAGAGATGAGGGGCCTCTTTCATACCCAACCTGGGCTTTCCAATTACATTTCCCAAATCACCTCAAAGCGGGTGGGACAGTCTTGAGGGACTGAATGGTCTCCTCTGTTTCTGTGCACCAGGTTATAGGAGTAAGTGGCCTCCAACTGTTCCTGTCTAGCAGGTTTGAGGGGCTGAATGGAACACAGGAACATTGGACTGAGGAACAGGAGTGGGTCATTAGATACTTTGAGCCTTCTCCACCAGGAACTAAGATTGTGGCTGATCAGGTTGGGGTCTCAGCCCCACTTTCCTGTCTGTATCCCATTATCCGTGACTCATTTCCCTGTCAAATATTTAACTCATGCAGCTTTCAATCAATGTAAACATAGAGGCATGATAAACTTCCAGAGAAGAGAAGTACGACTTGAAAGGACCTTACAGAATTTTTCATCATCCCTCTTATAGAATCAGAGAGTCATGCAGAATGGAAACAGACCCGTTCGTCCAATCTGTTCACTCCGATCAGATATCAAATCTGATCCGTTCCCATTTGCCAGCATTTGGCCAATATTCCTCCTCTTTCAGATACTTTTTAAATGTGCAATTGTAACCGCCTTCACCACTTCCTCTGACAGCACTTTCTGTACACACACCACTCTCTGTGTGAAACATTTACCTTCATAAACCTTCTAAATCAATTCCCCCTCACCTTCAACCTATGCTCTCTTGTTCTGGACTCCCCTGTCCTGGGGAGCAGAACGTGGCTGTTCAGAATACCCATGCCCCTGATGGTTTTATAAACCTCTATAATGTCACCCTTCAGCCTCTGACACTCCAAGGGGAAACACCTCAAACTAATCAACCTCTCCTTAAAGCTCAAACTACCAGTCCTGGAACATCCGTGTCAGTCATTTCTGCAGAAAACCGAGTTGTACGCAGATTTTAAAAGTGGCCTCACCAACATCCTGTACAGATACAACATGCCACCACAACTCCTACACTCAATGCTCTGACTGATTAAGGCAAATGTGCCAAATGTGTTCTGCACCACACTGTCTACCTGCGACTCGACTTTCAAGGAACAATGCATCTGCGGCCCTATGCGACTTTGTTTCACAACATGTCCCAGGACCTGACCTTGAAGTATATAATGTCTGCCCTGATTTGCCTTCCCAAAATGCAAAGCTTCATATTTATCTAAATTAAACTTCATTTGTTACTCCTTGCCCCTTTGTCCCATTTAATTGCGGTCTTGTTGTACTCTGAGATAATCTACTACACCATCTTTCTGATGTCATCTGTAACCTTACTAACTATTGCCCCGATATTCACATCTAAATCCTTTACATAAATGATGAAATGCAGTGAACTCAGTACTGATTCTTACAGCATACTGCTCCTCACAAGCCTCCAGGCTGAAACATATCCCTCTTCACTCAAGCCATTTGTGACTAACTTCTTCTGTATCCTATGTGACTGAAAGTTACTAATCTGTCTACTAATCAGAATGAAATACTAGCTATGAAGGCAGGCTGAGTAGGTTAGGTTTATTTTCACTAGATAAAAGAAGATTGAGGGGGGACCTGATTAATGTTTGCAAAATCACGAAGGGTATAGACAGGGTGGATAAGTACAAGCTTTTTCCCAGGTTGAAGGAATGAATAACGAGAGGTTGTGCTTTCAAGGTGAGAGGTGGAATGTTTAAAGGGGATACACGCAGTAAGTACTTCACACAGAGGGTGGTGGCCATTTGGAACGCGTTGCTAGCAGAGGTGGTAGAGGCAGGCATGGTCGATTCATTTAAGATGCGTCTGGACAGATGCATGAGTAGGTGGGGAGCAGAGGGATACAGATGGTTAGGGATTGGGCGACTGATTTAGACAGTACATTTGGATCAGCTCAGGCTTTGGGGGTGAAGGGCCTGTTCCTGGGCTGTAAATTTTCTTTGGTCTTTGTTCTTTAAATGAACACCTTGCTGAAGTCTATATAGACAATGTCTACCAAACTGCTTTCATCAATCTTCTTTGTCACCTCTTCAAAAAACTCAACCAAATTACTGAGACATGATTTCCCATGCAAAAAGCCACATTGTCTACCCCAATCAGCCCTTTGCCTTCCCAAATGTATGTAAATGCTATCCCTCAGAATCCCCTCCAACAACTTACCCACCACTGACATCAGGCTCACCGGTCTATAGTTCCCTGGCTTTTTGGGTCACTGTTTCCTTTTCTAGTCCCACTCCTCCACTGCTCACAACAAATGTTAAATGTAACCAGGTTGGTGATATGGCCGATGATATCGGTCTCAGACTGGGTCAGGGTCAGTTTTAGGAACAAGTCAGACTAGTTTCTTTAATCTGCTAAAACAACATGTTTATGATCCAGAGCAATGTTACTCAAACTATGATGAAAAGATGAATAGCAAACTGTTTGTTTATTGCAAGTATATAACCAATATTTCCCTTTATAAAAACACTGACACACACACACACAATCTCTGCAATTCTAACTTGAAAGAACTTTGGCCAGATATTGTTGGAACTCATGACAAAAGGAAAAATTGTGAGATTGTCCAAAACGTTATTCTGCTTCTGAAGATATTGTACTCACACAGCTGCTAGCAATGGGATTTCATCCTGGGAGAGTTTGGATTTGACTGAATTCCCTTTGCTTTATGCAGTGAGTAGATTCCAGTGAATGCTGGTTAGGGATCATCCAAAGGGTACTACGGTGGTTTGCACTGCTGCCTCACAGCACCAGGGACTTGGGGTTGATTCCAGCCTTGGGTGACCGTCTGTGTGGAGTTTGCACATTCTCCCCTTGTCTGTATGAGCTTCTAATGGGTGATCCAGTTTCCTACCACAAACTGTGTAGGTACGGTGGATTGGTCTTGCTAAATTGTCTGTAGTGTTCAGGGATTTCTAGGTTATGCGCAATAGTCAGGGGTAAATATAGGGAACTGGGTTGGGAAGGTTGGTATGGACTTGTTGGGTCGAAGGGCCTCTTTCCACACTGCAGGGATTCCATAAAAATAAGAATGGTAGCGATGACTGTAGAGGTTTTTTTTAGCTCACACACATTGCTGTGATGAGGAACAATGAAGGAGAGAGAGTGCAATAGACCATTCCTTCTCAGGCAGATTACATTTTCTCCCTGTCTGAGTTGAATCACACAGTAATGTCATCCTCTCCCATATTGGACCGAACCAGGTCTCCTTGTATATTGTCCAAACTGTGTCTCCATCACATTCCCTGTTCCATGTAGGTGCATCATTGCTGCTGTCATACACAGAGCCATACACTTCGCAGAAAATGATCTCAGTCAATTTGAAGATATGGTTATATGTCCCTGCGTCATTAAAAAATAACCATGTTTAATTTATTCAGAATACCTGTGTTAAAATGAATGCATTTTTTAAAGAAATACAGAAATTGCTGGAAAAGCTCGCCAGGTCTCTCAGTACCCAGATGCTGTAGTTGTACCAGCCTCCACCACTTCCTCTGGCAGCTCATTCCATACGCACACCACCCTCTGTGTGAAATGGTGCCCTTTAGGCCTCCTCAAAATCTTTCCCCTCTCACTTTCCACCAAAGCCCTCTAGTTTTAACCTGGGGAAAAACCCCTGACTACTCACCCTATCTATGGCCATTCTGATTTTATAAACCTTTACTGATGCAAAATGTGACCCCAATCAACACGAATGGCTGTACTTTCAGTCATCCTGGGCCTAAATTCTGAAATGCCATCCTGACACCTCTTCCTTCTCCATCAAGTCACAATTTTAAATCCATTTTAATCAGTTTGTTCAGATATATCCTGAGACACGTCTGTGGGCTTTACACCTAGACCTTTGTGCCCGGAGGCAGGGACACTAGCATCACTCAACAATACCCATAAAGCTGTAACATTATTCTCCTGTGTGTTTGTTCATCAGACTGTCCTGACATGCTGGGACATACCTCTGCAATAGGCAGAACTTGAATCCAGTCCTTCTAGCCCAGAGCTAGGAACACTACCACTCAAGTTCAGGAATTGGAATCAAATCCAGAGCTCTGGCTCAGAGACAGGGACACTACCCACTGCACTACCATACCCAGATGTTGGGTCATATTTTAGTGCCCACTTTTAGCTCAGTGTGGATTTATTATAATTAGGTTCCCATTACTGAATTACAAACAACACTTTGTATTGTTAAACAAATGCAAGATATTTGTCTCAACTGTAGGATATTGAGTGTACATACAGTGCCATCAAAATTAACAATAAACATCTTTAAGTGCGATTATCTATAGTCTGCAATATTAAGGAAAGAAATCCTGCAGACACACTCTGCCCAATGAAGGGTCTCAAATAGATATTTATTATTGAACACCAGAGACGAAGGAAGAGCTTAATTTCTGACCCCAAAACACCGATCACACTTACCCATCTCTAACGTGCGACTCCCCTCTTCCTAGCCGCTGATTACTGTCCAGCCTCTCCTCCCCACTGACTGTGTCTGCAATCTGTTCCTCCTCCCCCTAACCACACAAGGCAAACCAAGCATAGGGTCTTTGTGAAAATCAAGGCCGGAGTGTGCAGGCCTCCTGCAGAGGGATGGGCATTTTAAAATTGAAGAGGGAGGGTGAGGTGACAGTAATATCACTCACTGGGCTGAGGGGTCGCTGATGGAGTTTAGTTTGGATTAATGCGAGGTATTGGATTTGGTAAATCAAACAAGAGCAGGACCTATACAATTAAAAGTAGAACCTTTGGCAGGGCTGTAGGACAGAAACTGAGGCCGTCAGGTTTAATTCTTTAAAATTTGCATCTCGTATAGATAGTGTGGTTAAGAAGGTGTTTAACACACATGTCTTCATCGGACAGACCTTTGAGTATCGGAATTGGGATGTCATGTTGTGGTTGTACAGGACATTAGTGAGACATCTGTGTCCAGTCTGGTCACCCTGCCCGCTCATTCCATAGGCACACCACCCTCTGGGTGAAATAGCTGCCCCTTATGTCACTTTTAAATATTTCCCCTCTCACCTTAAGCCTATGTTCTCTAGTTTTGGACTCCCCATACCCTTAGAAAATACCTTGACTATTCACTTTGATATTACTGACGTTGATATTATTAAGCTGGAGAGGATTGAGAAGAGATTAATCTGGTTGTTGCTGGGAAAGGAGGGAGTGAGCTAGAAGGAGAGGCTGAATCGGCTGGGACTTTTTTCACTGAAGGATATGAGATTAAGCAGTAACTTTACAGAGATTTATAAAATAATGAGGGTTACAGAGATGCTGAACGACTGATGTCTTTTCTCTAGAGTTGAGGATTCAAAACTAGGGAATTTTAAGGTACGAGGAAAAAAGTTTTACGAAAGTCATGAGAGGCAATTATGTTCGACAGAAGCTGGCTTGTGTGTGGAATGAACTTCCAGAGGAAGTGGTGAAAGCAGGGACAGTTACAATGTTTAAAGGACATTTAGATCAGTCCATGGATAAGACATCAGTTTGGATGGTGCTGTGAGCAGCTGCCCTCTCCCTCCCCATCACTGAATGAATTCCTGTTGGTTTTCACCCTCTGCCAATGTCTGTGCAGTGGCTTGTGGAGGCCAGCAGAGGGTGGCATTGCATCACTTTAAGCACCACAGAGACAGCCAGACCTGCCCCACACAGAGACACACAGATATACACACGGGAATGGTTAGGACACGGCGTGAAGCTCATCTGGTAACTTAAACTAAACATTAAAAAATGCTCAATTCGCCTCATAAACTGTTAAAATATGAGGGACAGAGAACTCCCAAATTCCACTGTTTAAATAAAATCATCAATTTATTTTTCACTCTGAAAGTGAACATTTTACATGAACTATTCACAACTCTGGGATCCTCTTTCTCTTAACTGCTTATTACCCGACTCCAGCTCTACAGCAATATATTGTTTCTGGGTCTGCCATCCTCTCATATCACAGGAGCTTGTAAGCTCTCAGTTCAGAACAGCATTCCCTCTCTCTTAAAGGTACAGTACACCCTTTCAACTCCATCACACTGTACCCTGATGAATATCGATAAGTGGGACCTAACCGGATTTCTCTTGTCAATTTGTCAATATTTCATTCGCTCCGTCTGGTGTGTGTCAGGACTTTTGTTGCTCCATTGACAGCATGTCATTATTAGACTCTGTCCATATGAATATATCAGTATTTCACTTGCTCAGACTCGTAAGTATGGGGCAGGATTTCAGTTGTTTCATGGGGACTGTGACACTATAACAATCTCAATGTTTGTAGGTGGCACCGAACCTGGAAGAACTCTGAAGTCTATGGAGGAGAGTGTGGAATTCTAACAGGACAATCACACGTTGCTGCAGTGTTCAGTTTCTGGCAGATGGGGATCAGTGCAGAGCAGTTTGAGGTGATGCACTTTGGTCGGAAAGACAATGAAAGACAATTTAAAACAGACTGTGCCATTATAAAGGGGCTGCAGGAGCAGAGAGCGCTGGGTGTATATGAGCACAGATTGTTGAAGATATCAGGACAAGTGGGGAGAGTAGTAACTATCACAGATTAGTTTCAGTATCTGAGCTGTTTACAGGGGGAGGTGTAGGAGGGAGTCTCGGTGTTCCCTTCCTGGGAGGTGGTGGTGACGATGTGTTGTGAGCCCACCCTCCTGCCCACCGAGACCGTGGGGATTCCATTTGTACCAGCTCGACACAAAAGGGAGATGGCATCAGGGCCACAGCTTCGAAGTTGTGCCGGGGGGAAACGGAGCTGCCAGTGGGTTTAAAGTGAGAATTGCCCTTCACTGAACATTGCTCCTTACTCGGTCGGTGGGACGTGGATGTTTCAGAATCTCCACACGAGGTGTCCCGGTCCTCTCCGGCTCCTACCAGGATCCTCCCCAGATGGCGGGGGGAGGGGGGTGAGGGAACGGATATCGGGCACTCCACCACTCGGATAGGCACTCCCTGTCCTATTCCAGGCTGTTTCTCCTGGAATGGGAGGAAGAGAGGGAGGGAGGGAGTGGGTGTGGTCCTACTGTTAGTGTGGGTGTAGGTGGGGAGGGGGTCATGGTGAGGGGTCCGGAGGGAGTCAGTCCACAGTGTTGTATCCATGCAGTGTTATTAGTGTGGGGGTGAAGTGGAGGGAGGAGGGGAGAGAGAGACAGAGAGACAGAGACAGAGAGAGAAGGTGCAGCATACGACAGTGAGAGTGGTTGACCATGAGCCTTGTTCAGGGGTCGGTGCTATAACAGATATACAGTGAGTGTGAGGGAGCTGAGAGAATACGGTGACCCTTATCCTGACAGAATGGGGAAGATTATTGATGCTTGTCCTGTTTTGCTGGACATTTCTTCAGACCCCAGATACTGCACTGAGCTGGGTGGGGAGCTCAGACCATGCGCGATGGGTCTGGTGGTTTGGCCTCCTCTGGGAAGAGAATGGTCCCCCTCTGTACTAGCCCATCCACCAGGACCTCCGTGCCCTGTTGACAAACCGTGGAGGATTTGTCCCTTATCTGCCATGCTCGGTGTAAACTGTCCAGGGCAGCTCCAACCTGAGAAAGCTCAATCGTGTGCCCATTGGCCTTTTAAAGATGGCCCCAGTGTCAGGGATCACGGAATATCCAGGGCCATCTGGGTGATGGGGTGTACCTCCAACCATGAAGGACACCATTTACAAAGCTGGAGAACAAATGCTCATCCAAAACTCTCCATCATCTGACCTCACACCAATATCCCATTTTCCCATTTTTCCTGGGAAGACTGGCTCATGTTACAGGATGCTATCGAAGTGTCTACATTTCAGCATTCTGAAACCTGGGAACACATCCTTCCATGACACTGTCTCTCAGTCTCCCCCTCTCTGTCTATACCCCAAACCCCTCTCATGTCATGATATTTAAACTGACTCCCCCGCTATCTCTCTCTGGCAGTGATGTTCACACTCACAGCACCCCCTTGTCAGGGCAACAATGGAGATATGAAGCTGTAAATGGGTGGGAGCTGTACATCCTGTTACTTCCAGAACGGGCTGCAAGTTTCCCCGCGCTGGGCAGGGATCTAACACAGTGTTACTGAGGAATGCACTGGGGTGGGGTACACAGTCCTACATGCTGGGAGGGTAACTGCTCCTGGGTTACAGATCAATGTACTGGGGTGGTGTACACAGTCCTACATGCTGGGAGGGTAACTGCTCCTGGGTTACAGATCAATGTACTGGGGTGGTGTACACAGTCCTACATGCTGGGGGGGTAACTGCTCCTGGGTTACAGATCAATGTACTGGGGTGGTGTACACAGTCCTAAATTCTGGGAGGGTAACTGCTCCAGGGTTACAGATCAATGCACTGGGGTGGGGTACACAGTCCTAAATTCTGGGAGGGTAACTGCTCCAGGGTTACAGATCAATGCACTGGGGTGGGGTACACATCCCTACATGCTGGGAGTGTAACTGCTCCTGGTCTGCAAATTAACTCACGGGTGATCACTGCACAGTTCCCTGTGCTGGTCAGACTGTCTGGTTGAGGTTTATAGATACTGCAATGATATGGTTTGTGCAGCTCCCCATGCTGGATAGATATTTGTTTCAGGTTCACACATTAGTGTCCTGCTGTGGTCTGCACAGCTCCCCGTCCTGGACAGATATCTAGTCCGGGTTTATAGATCAATGCACTGCTGTGGTCTGCACAGCTCCCCGTCCTGGACAGATATCTAGTCCGGGTTTATAGATCAATGCACTGCTGTGGTCTGCACAGCTCCCCTTCCTGGACAGATATCTAGTCTGGGTTTATAGATCAATGCACTGCTGTGGTCTGCACAGTGTTCCACCCTGGCCAGATACCTGGATTGTATTGACCAGTGTAATGGATGAATCTGGACAGATTGCTGGGTTGTACTGAGCAGGACACTGGCCTGGTCTGCACAGTGTTCCACGGTGAACAGATATCTCCTCTGGATATATGGTGTCTGGGCTGGTTCTGTGAGGTGGATTGAGAATGTGGTATATCTAACCATTTCAGCTGCTCGGGCAATGCCTTTAGTTCCCTTCTTTTTAGTTCCCATTCCTGTGATTGGACCCTCCCTCTCTCACCCTATTAATGTTACAGTGTGTCCAGGTACAGGACATCATGTTGGTGGGGTGGGTAAGGGGGAAAGGTCATGGACAGGTCAAGGGGTTCCCCGAAACGTTCTGTCCTCAACATTCTATAACTGTCATTCCCCGGAACGTTCTGTCCCCGACATTCTATAACTGACATTCCCTGGAACGTTCTGTCCCTGACATTCTATAACTGACATTCCCCGGAACGTTCTGTCCCTGACATTCTATAACTGACATTCCCCGGAACGTTCTGTCCCCGACATTCTATAACTGACATTCCCCGGAACGTTCTGTCCCTGACATTCTATAACTGACATTCCCCGGAACGTTCTGTCCCCGACATTCTATAACTGACATTCCCCGGAACGTTCTGTCCCTGACATTCTATAACTGACATTCCCCGGAACGTTCTGTCCCTGACATTCTATTACTGACATTCCCCGGAACGTTCTGTCCCCGACATTCTATAACTGCCATTCCCCGGAACGTTCTGTCCCTGACATTCTATAACTGCCATTCCCCGGAACGTTCTGTCCCCGACATTCTATAACTGACATTCCCCGGAACGTTCTGTCCCCGACATTCTATAACTGACATTCCCCGGAACGTTCTGTCCCTGACATTCTATAACTGACATTCCCCGGAACGTTCTGTCCCCGACATTCTATAACTGACATTCCCCGGAACGTTCTGTCCCTGACATTCTATAACTGACATTCCCCGGAACGTTCTGTCCCTGACATTGTTTGTGAACGGCCGGACGTCTTTGAATTGAACAAACGATAAGATCCCGAGGGAAGAGATCCCGTTCCAGGGAGAAGGAGACACTGTTCTGAAGGCCCCTCAGGCAGTTAAAGGGGGGAATACGTTTTCCCTGCGTTTACATTTCTCCACGACACAGGATCGACCACAATTTAGAACAAAATACAGGAATTCCCAAACTCCGTTTGTCTTCCGGAAACTGGGAGAGAATCCTTCAGGACAGCAACGTTTCCACCCTCCGTATTAGGAACTGGGAAGGAGTGACCTGTGTCTGCTCTCGAGTGATCGAGTGTGTGGGAATGTTCTAGAAACCATCTGTCCTGATGGATGTGTCTCTGTGTGTTTGGGGAGGGAGGGTTTCTTGTGGTTGATGTCACATTTTCGTCAGTAATTCCGACCTTCCCATTTGTTATTCCAGCTCCAATTATTTTAATAAATCCCTGAATACTGGGACACATTTGAAAATCTCACTGGGTCCCCGATCAAACGGGTCCCTTTGCCTCCAGGCTGATGGATAATGGGTTTGTTTTCCTTCCTCACAGTTAACGTAGTGACCATCTACGTCCTGCTTTATAAAGATTGTGGATTGTCTCCATGTGTCAGACGTTACCTGGGGGCCATGGCAGCGGCGGATCTCCTGGTCATTATCCTCGACCTGATCCTGAGACACATTCCCATTGTTTATGAAGAACAGTTTTATTTCCTGATGTACTCCGTCCCCGTGTGTAATATCCACGCCGTCCTGCTTTATGCAGCCACTGACTGCTCTGTCTGGTTCACCGTCACTTTCACCTTTGATCGGTTTGTGGCCATTTGTTGCCAGAAGCTGAAAAGTAAATATTGCAGTGAGAAAACGGCGGCTGTGGTTCTGGGAGCAGTGACTGTGCTGAGCTGTTTAAAGAACATTTCCTGGTATTTTATGCTCGAGGCTCGGTATTTGCTGATGAACTCCCCCTGGTTTTGTGATGTAACAATCGCTGTTCGTTACTCCAGTGTCTGGGTCACAATCGAGTTCCTCCACCACATTCTAACCCCGTGTGTCCCATTTCTCCTGATTCTGCTGCTCAATGTTCTCACCGTCAGACACATTTTAGTGACCAGCAGAGCCCGCAGGAGACTCCGCGCTCACACCAATGGGGACGCTCAGTCTGACACTGAAATGAGAAACCGAAAAAAATCCATCATTTTACTGTTTGTGATCTCGGCCAATTTCATCCTGTTATGGTCAACGTTAATGCTGTATTCTATATGGAGACGGATGTTGTTTATTGGGTATGGGTCTATGTATCTCGATGCCTTTGTGCAGGAATTGGGCTTCATGCTGCAGCTCCTCAGTTGCTGCACAAACACCGCGATTTATGCCGTGACCCAGACTAAGTTCAGGCAGCAGCTGAAGAATGTGCTGAAATATCCCTTCACCCAAATCCATCCATCCATCAAATTCCCTCATTAATCAATCCATCTGGGATTTTCTCATTTCAGTTCAGTTTTTCAGCGATGGAGCAGCCTGTCGCTATGGTAACAGACTGAGGGTAGCGCTGGTTTGTCCATCCTTATTCCCCCAGGGGGTTACAGGGAAACATTTCAATGTTTCTCACAACTCAGGGGCCAGTGAGAAAAGGCACCATCCCACTGACTGTATCCATCACTTCCATTTGTAACCAATAAAAATGTTGATTAAAGTGTGCCAAGCAGCAGAGTGACCGATGTTGTTGTGTGTCTTTGTGTTTGAGAAGCTGAACTGGAGAGAGACAGACTCAGACCCAAGTCCTGGTCCTCAGGGAAGGGGAGGGCACCGCGCACTGAGCTCAGGAGCTGGGTTTAACTCCCTCTGACCCCCCCATTCCAACCCTGGCCTCCCCATTTCCTCACCCTCACTTTCCTCCTCAATTCTCTCCCTCTCTCCCTCTTTCTGCACACTCTCTCTTTCTCACTCACCTGTCCCTTTCACTCTCTCTGGTTCCCTCTCAGACATCCCCTCCCCAACCCCGGTATCTCCACCTGCCTCCACTATTCTTTCTGCCTCACTCTCCCCCCTCTCTCACACCCCCAACATGAGTTTATCCACCTGCCTCCATTCTTTCTCTCTCCCCCTCACCCTCTCTCTCTCTCTCTCTCTCTTTCTCTCTCTCTCTCTCTCCTGCCGTCTCTATCTCCTTCTCACAATTCTGGCTCTTACCCCATTTTCCCCACCTCCCACTTCCCACATCTCTCGATCATCTCACACCCACAAGCCCCCCCACCCC